>NC_053128.1:15564183-15746683 GCF_010015445.1 Perca fluviatilis | reverse complement strand
CTGTTTTATATTACCAAGTCAATAAAATTAACATCTGTTAGATTACTTAAACTAAACTAAAGGTGCAGTGGGTTATACTACGTCTAAAGCATGAAAAATGAGGCTAAAGATGAGAATAACACCCAGGTGAACAGATTTTTACCAATAATACTGCAGTGTGATGGGCAGGTGTTTATGTCTTAATCTATTAATAAAAAATCATTATTTTCCAAGCATCTGAAAATCCACAACCGATAAATCCTTGTAAACGAGTACGTTAGTCATTAGTTTGTGGTGGATAACTTATTTCCCAATCAATAGCTAAAGATATACTGCCCAGGCATTGAATAAGGGATAGAGAAGCGTTGGCTAAAAGATTGTAGGTGAGCTGTGCCTGATCAATATTCCTCACTAGAAGATGCTATTTTACGAGTGAAAAAATAAAACACAGGTGCTCAAATGTGAGAAATAAAGATAATAGCCGGACAGCTGTCTTTTCTAAAAAAGTACTGAGGCCCAAGTTTATTCATCCTATAGACAGGTAGGTATGACAGTCTTTTATTTCATCTTCATCTATAAAAGTGTTATTTTCTTTTTTATCCATATCACACTGACAGAAGGACAACTCTGTCAGGCCCTCCATTTTAACAGGTAGCAGAAATTGTAAGTAAAAAGGGCCGTCGAGGTAAGTGACTGTGTCGTCAGTTAGAGACATGCTCTTGAGTTTAAATTTCTGAGTAAGGATGATAAGTATGATGGGTTGTGCAGTGAGGCTGTAGAAATTAATATCCGGCTCTACATGGCAATACTGGAGAAAAGGGATGTAAAACAATGACATTTCACAATACTGTTACTATAAAAGTAGTCTAAGATGATAGTGATGCGGTCTGTGGATGGCGGTAATTGCACGTAGCTCCTGCAGAAGTGAATCTTTACAGCTCAAGGATCTGTATCTGCTGCCTGGCGAATGGGGGATTTTAACAGGAGTCGGGGGAAGTTTTATTATTATATTAGCATGTGCGTTGAGGTGTACGTGGCTGGGAGTCCAAATTCAATGATCAGACCATGCAATACAAACATGCGACGCAAAGAAGACTCTAGGAGAGAGAAGTTACAGGTGTGCCTGTACTGCACATGTGTGCTTGGGCTGTACATGTTTGTAAATGTGTGCTACTTTACTATGTATTTATGTGTGTCTGAGTGTAAGCTTATAAGTCTGTGTGAGCGAGTGTGACTGAGCACGATCACATGTCATACTCCAATCAATAGAAATGCTGATATTTGAGCCAGCATGCACCCCACTGGTCAAACTACAGATGATCAAAAGTTAAGCCTCTAAAGCTCCAACTGTAATATCTGTCAGTACGGCCAAAATGCATGTTTCGAGTGCTGTGGAATGTATGCAGTGAGATGCCTCTGGCACAGATACAGCGGACTGTGTTGATCGGTGGCACTGGAGGAGAGTCGTGCGCCTCTGACAGCAGTGAGGTGGTAAACAGCATGGAAGAGAGGAGCCTGGTCTCCATGGCCCTGAGGAAGTCCACTGCACGCTCCAGCAGGAGCAGAGGGAGAGAACAGACAGTCATTTCGCTGCTGCTCAGAAACTCTGAAATGAGATGAACTCAGAGGTCTCTCCCTGCACCAAGCAACGCTCACGGCATGCATTTCTTTATCCATGTCCTCCCCCATAAGTGCCACGGAGAATTTAGAGTCTTTGAGTGAGCTTAGTGGTTAGGGAAATAAGCGGGAAATGGAAATAAAGATGCCAAGAGAAAGGCTGTCTATCATTTTCACTCAATGCTCAGACCTAGTTTTATTTATCAGCCTCATCTTTCTCTTGCCAGATTTTGTGACTAACAGAAGCTGTGAAAGGTTTAGTCAGATAATTACCTCGCAATCGCCTTGGGTTTTTGCTGAGAAAAAGCTTTTTAGAGAGTTTCTTCATTTTTTTACAGCTGGTCATAAAATAAGATGCCGCGCATCATAAAATGTCTCATCACTGTGGAAAGCTGTCTTTGATACATCACTCATAGTTGAAATATGTGTGATTCAGAGACCCAAGGTTACCCATCATATAGGCAAGTAGAGTAAATCTATAACAAAATCTTAAGTAAGAGATTGACAATTCGTTATTTCATGTTCTTTTGGATGATACATGTATACAAGAGAGTTATCTTTTTTTCACTTCTGGTCCCCATTTCACACGAGCAAAAGAACAACTCTAATAACAGGTGGTGGAAACCCAAGGAGAGGATGTTGAGATAGGAGAATCTTCAGACACACTCGAGTTTAAATATTCTTGACTTCCTGAGAAGTCTGATGGCACAGTGAGGCTGACAAAAGTAAATTACCTTGTAGAAAAAAAAGATTAAGGACTCTGCTTCCTATCTCGTACATAGGAGATAAAATTTGTTGTTTACCTTGCCTCTTGAGGCATTTGTACTTTAAGCTTATGAATTAGATTTCTTTTTATGTCTCAATAAGACTGTGAACATAGCCAACATTTGAAGTGCAATGCAACGACACTATAACATCAACAACAACTAAACCACCCTGCAAAGGTCAGTATGGCCATCAAGACTGAAAGCTGAATCCAATTTGAAAGTGCTTCAAGCTGAAGTACAACAAATGGCCAGTAGTAGGTCGGTCACTTTGAGCCAGTAACTATTGGATGGATTGTCATGAAATTGTATACAGACATCCATGGTTGCCAGATGATGTATGATGCATCCCCTGACTTTTTGTTTTGAGTGAAATAAATGGCACAACAGTTATCGGATGAATTACCATTGAATTTGGTACAGACACCCATGTCCCCCTCAGGATGAATTGTAAAAACTTTTCATTCAGCACCAACATCAGGTCAAAGTTTTACTTTGTCCAATGTGGTTTATGAATTTGGCTTATGCTGCTAACCCGAACATGGTAAACAATATACCTGCTAAACATCAGAATGTTAACATTGTCATTGTGAACATGGTATCATGTAGACTCAAAGCTAGACTCACAGCTCAAAGCACAACAGTGTCTTAAAGTACACCCACATAGAACTGCTAACATGGCTCTTAGTCTAAGCCTCTTAGTTTCTCTTTTTCCATTGTAGTTTCAATTGCTTATTTCACTTCATACTTTGTCTCTTGATGGTTTTAAAATATAGTTTCATTTAAAAGACATAGGGCCCTATCTTGCACCCAGCGCAATTGACTTTGCACACCGACGCATGTATCATTCCTATTTTTCACCCGACGCACAGCAGACTTTTCCCTCCACAGACTCACGGAGGTAAATTAGGGAATGAACTTGCGCTCCCGGGGGCGGTTCAGCAAAAAGAGGAGGTGTGTTCCGGCGCAAACGTTCCCTGGTGCTATTTTGCAGTTTCAGAAAACAATTCTGCCACAGACCAGGAAAAACCTAGTCTAAAGTCAGTGGCACGTTATTTAGATGCTATTTTAAGGGCACATGCTTGCCCGTAATGTAGAGCATTACACACCGCGCATACACTTTGCTTCTCTCATCTCACGGACCCAGCAGTTCCCATTTTTGCAAACCACACATAAATACAAGGAAAAATATGACCTTTAACATAACTATAACATTTCCATGAATCATGGATGTGTTGATGACATAAATGAGGAAATATTAGAGGACTTAAGGAGATGTGATGTTGAACTGCATGTGCCGATGCCACTTAACCCAAATGCCCCAGTAGCAGCACGGGAGAGGAGAGACAGAAGAGCTGCATCGTCTATAGTGAGGTAATCCCGGTCTAATGTTAGACTACGTTGCAAAAATATCACCATGCATTCATAACCTCGTCATTCAGTGAGAGTGAGCCCAAAACATCGGAAAGTATGTTTTTGTGACATTTTTTTATTTACATTTTGCCAAAAAGAAAAATCAATAGCAAACGTCGGTCTCCTCGGCTGTGAACTGCGCCTGGCGTGTGCCCATGGTGTATTAAGAGCGTGCGCCTAGCAAATCTGCCATTATAATAGCAATTTGCCATGCCATGGAACAAGTGCTCCTGCTTTTAAAGGGAATGTGAGAAAACGCTCTGATTGGTTTATTGCATGTTACGCCCAAACCACACCTATGAGTAATGTAGCTACTTCAGACCAACCCATTTTAGATTTGCGTCGGGCGAAGGAGTCATTTATCTCGCCGGTATAATAGCAACAGCTCCCGCGTCCGCCCACAAAGCTACTTGCGTTTGCCATTTGATACTTGCGTTTCAGATCGTTAAAATAGGGCCCATAATGTTTTGTGGTGAGCTTGCTTGAGTGATAAACCTAGCTAGTAACCTCCAATGTGCTGACTACTGGACAGTAAAAGTGACATAACATAACTGCCATACAGTACATTCATGCTTTTCAGCCCGCCACAGTCCCCCCACCCCCCATTGACTATGTGTATACACTTTCATGACATATAGCAACATGTAACAATTACATTTATGTCAAATCTTGGCACATTCACATCGATTGGTGTCCTTGGAAATAAATCTAAAACAAATACAGACTACCTTTGTGTTCCCTTTTGGCTTGTTCTCATGCAGATTTCATCAAGCTCCCCATATGGTGATTACTTGCCCTCTCCTCAGTTCTCAATATTATTATTAACCTGTCTTTTAAAGGGGTAAAAGAGGTTAGCTCTAACACTGCTGGTATGAAAATTAACAGGCGGTTTCACACGCCATAATGGCCTGCGAATCACCAAGAACTCTAATGGGTGCACTTCTTGAATTTCTCTATTAGCATGTGCGTGAGTGCATTTGTACTTACGGCATTGGTATTCATATCACATGTCTGGGTGTCCAGAAAGCAGAGCAGGCTCTCAGAGAAAAGCACTCTGTTGATGAGAGTAGATCGATATCTAAGCCACCTATTATCATCTCTGACCAAACTGGGAACTCAAAATGATTCTCCATTCAAGTAAATGACCTTTACTAAAAACCAACACGAGGGAACTCGCTTGTTTATGTTAGTTTGCATCGATCTGACACCAAGTGTGCGGCCTTGGACAAATTCTTTGTATTCACACAGGCCCTGTTAAAACAAAGACTCTCTGCGACTTTGATCAAGGCTCCCAGGAACGAGATATAAACCAGAGCGGATGGCCAGCGAAGCAAGACAGGAGGTCCACTGAGGAAATAAACAAAGAACGTATTATTTTTCCATCAGTAATTGCATCTGATCTACCACCAATGTCTTTACTTAAGGCCCGTATTCAATGGCTAGTTGTGTTTTAACAACCCAGCTGAGCGGTTGATGAGCACCATATTGGGCATCATGCCTCGCAACTCTTGGCAGCTTGGCATAGTTCCCCTGGCCACTAGCAAACTCTTGTAGTTTTATATTCTCAGTGCAGCAGCAAGAGCCATCAATGATAAAAGCACAGCTACTCTTTGTCATACAGAGACAACAGTCATGAAAGTTTAACAGCTAGAAGTACAGCTCTGGCAGTGGAGACAAAACTAGTCCCTGAGTAGAACTCAAATTCAGCGACACAGATTCAGGCAAATAAAATGCAGAAGTCAGGCTAGTTATGGTGTCTCTTAATGAGGCATGATATAATACAATGCATTTAACAATTTCAATGACCACATATAAAATATGTACAGTATGCTATATGCTATCTACATACATACATTAAATCATTCTTACTTTTAGGAAACACTCCAGGACTTTAACCACCCAGAGGATCACTGTCTGTATAAATGAATTTTAAAAACCAACAACACAAACTAATTGAGCTGTCAGAATAATATCTCTGAGGGAGTAGCTTACAATGTGGATCAATTTGTCAAATAGGACTGCAACTAACAATTACTTTATTATCGATGAATCTCATTTAGTCATTTAGTTGATCTTTTTTTTTTTTTTATTAAGTTATTTATAATTTTGTCTATAAAGTCTCAGAAAATACTGAAAAATTTGTGATGTCTCAAAGTTGCTTGTTTTGTCTGACCAAAAGTCCAAAACCCAAAGACATTCTTCAATGGCATTACATAAACAGGTCATTCTCACACTTGAAAAGCTGCAACCAGGAATTGTTTGGCATTTTTGCTTGATAAATGATGGAAAATAATAATGCATTAAAACAAAAATGTGATTGTTTAATTGTCTGTCCAGCTACTAATTGAACAATTAATTGAGCAAATTAATTTGTCATCAAGAAGATGAGAAGCAGAGATAGGAAGATGAAACAAACAGATAAATAAACAATATTAGATCTTTTTAAACCGATAGTTTTAACAAAACTGTAAACCATGCATACCTTCCATACCATCCATCTATCACAGCATATTACAGTCTGTCAATGGCCGCAGAACTCTGGCCCGAAATCCCCATAGGAGGCTGTTCATTGCTGGGCAATCTCTCCAGGGCTCTCATTCTCAACTCGGCATCAGCGTGAACTCATTTCTCAGCCACACAGGATGTTTCACGCTCCTCATTCAGTCAGCGATGAGATGGCTTCAAAGGTCATTTTTTCTGGTATGATGGGCCTGCTGTGATGAAGATTGCTTGTGTGCTGTATGTGGTCTATATGTTTGTGTGTACATATACATAAGTTAGCGCATGGATGTGTAGCATTTGTGTAAATGTGGGCGTAGATGAATACCTCAGAACATAACATGGACCGGCTTCATAGGATTTGCGTGAGTGTGAGTGTGAGTGTGAGTGTGAGTGTGTGTGTGTGTGTGTGTGTGTGTGTGTGTGTGTGCGTGTGTGTGTGTGTGTGTGTGTGTGTGTGTGTGTGTGTGTGTGTGTGTGTGTGTGTATGTTCCAGATCTGTGCTCAGCCCCCTGTAGAGATCAGTGGGGCATGCAGAGGAGTGCCTGTTCCTAACGGTATACACTGCTGCTGAGCTGACAGCACACACTGTTCAGTGGCTTGGATATAAAAAAGAATATTGGGCAGCTCAAGGGTGGTCTTGGAATTCTACACACACACACACACACACACACACACATACATACACAAACACATACTAGGATTGGATCTCAATATTCGTTTGATGGGTAGGTTTTCAATTTTCAATTTTGGGATTTGAATATTTGTTTTGTTTTTTTTAAGAAAAACTCAAATTCACTGTGATGTTTTGTAGAGATTAAGCTGTTAGCTAAATGTCCGCTACAAGCGAGAAGTCTGTGTGTAGAGGTCTGTATGGTTATACTGTAGCAGCCTAGTTTTCAAGCCATTTGCTAAAGGTAAAGATAGTACAGCCGTGCATAATGCCAATACAGTGAGGCACCGGCTGGCTGAGCATTCCTTAACACAAACTGCGTCGGTCGTGGCTTGTCAGACACTCCAGCAAAAACGCAGGTCTTTCCGTTTGTTTTGAATGCCTCCAGCAAAAAGTTGAGTCTGATTCAACTTTTGCAGAAAAGCAACCCGCCGTCACCATGCTGCGGACAATCATGTAACGTTAAGCGGCTATCAGACTCGTCTGTCCGTATCGCGGCGTGCGAGTCCCGTAACGTTACAGTAACAGGGAACATCTATTCAATTCAATTTTATTTATAGTATCAACTCACAAGAGTTATCTCAAGACAATTTACAGATAGAGTAGGTCTAGACCACACTATAATTTTGACCCAATAATTCCCCCAAGAGCAAGTATTTAGTGCAACAGTGGCGAGGAAAAACTTCCTTTTAGGCAGAAACCTCGGACAGACCCAGGCTCTTGGTGGGCGGTTGTCTGACGGTGCCCCGAAACGCAACCACTAAACTGCCCAGGATTTTGTGTAACAACAGGTGACTGTGTCCTGCAACAACCTTGCAGTTGCTTCATCTCTCGCTTCGTCTCTTTTTTTTCTCTCTTTTTCCGTGAAATAAAGCTGCTTTCAGGTGCGGTTGGAAATGTTGGTTTTACCTGTCTCTGCTGTCACCACCGAAGCTTCAAATATTTGCTGTTGAAAAGCACTGAAGATTCGAAGCTAAAAAAAAAACGGTATTCGGTACAGCCCACACACACACACACACACACACACACACACACACACACACACACACACACACACACACACACACACACACACACACACACACACACACACACACACACACAGTGTCTCTCTTGATCATACTGGTGGATTAAAATAACAGTGGACATCTCTGGGGTTCCACACTCTCTCACACACCAAATAGCAACAGGGGAATATTACCCAAACATTACCCCAACCTATCTCCCCTCTTCTATTATTCACTTTCTCTCTCTTGAGTTCAACTTCAAATTCTCTTAAAAATTCTCTACACCTTTCATGCAACATTTACTTTCCCGAGGAACATTTCAACAGCATGTGTTGGTAACTATTGTAGAAAATAACATAAGAAGTGTGCAACCTTGATGATTCCAGCTTTTCCGGTGCAACATTGATTTGATTAAACTGCATGTGTGACCTACTATAGGGCTGCTACTAATGATTGTTTTCATTTTCATTTAAACTCTATATTTTTTTTGATTGAGTGACCCTTATGACCCTATAACATTTCAGAAAATAGTGACCAATATCTATCTCAATTCCCTAGAGGAAAATGACATCTTTAAATCAGCAAGCCCTTCAAACTAAATGACAAAGTATGACATATTTTTTTATTCCATACAATCTTTGTCCGTGTCAAAACCTGCTGCATACATTACCCACAATGCAACATGCCCATTGGCCTGTCAGAGATCAAGATGTGTTATGCTAGTAGCAGCTATTGTAGCATCGAGCTGCTAGCCTCAAGCAAAGATGACGAGTGGGCTACAGAGTTCTGGTAAGCTTACTTCTTTCTAACTCTGCACCCTCAGATTTTTTAAATTTTTAAACTTGTAGTCTTTGGACTCGACTGACTTTCGATTTATCAAATTTCAGCCTGCTACGAATAAGGAGCCAAAAAAGGCTTTATACAACATTTTACACATACTACCTAAGACCGGTTAACAGACTGATGTGTACGGAGTTGGCCTTTAACCCTTTAAGGTACTTGGTAATATGATAACATACTTTACTTTAGCTTCTTATCACAGATATTCAGTACAGCATTAAATACAATGTCACAACAGATTGAAAAACGACTTAAAAATGACTTAAATCATTAGCCAGTCATTAAAATAGCTGAATCAGTTATGTAAATTGACCCACTAATTAATCAGCATATCCTTTCAGCACTAGAGTGACTGTTAATTTCAAGTAATTGCAAAAACAAAAACAAAAAAACTTCCTATGACTAAACATTATAGCTTTTAATCCCGAGTAAGACAAACATTGTGTTGGCTGACATCAAGGAGAGGTTGAAGAGAGCCTTCACTATTCAGCATCAAGAGCAAAGGCTTAATGAAGATGTAACATGAGATCAGATTAAGCTCATTCCAGTCTTCAGTGTAATTGATTATGCCAGTACATTGGCAGCTAAAAGTGAATGACAGCATGAGTCACGCAAAACATTATATCTGCCTTTCAGGTTCCCCGTTGAATTGAAAGTGCTCACATTCAAATGGAGTTTTTGACACATAAATAATACATGGACAACCTGAATGTGTGTTTTTTGTCTAAAAATATATTCAGTTTAGCAGACAGATTCAGATAAGCCTCCGGTATGGCATTTATTGCTGGGCATGGTCTTGAGTAGCATTGCTCTTTAAAACAAATGTATAAATCTTTACACCCTGCCGGTTTTACAGCTGACACATAATTAAATTCCTTTCCATTCATTTCATAAAACGCATTATTTTTTATTCATCTTTAAATAAAGTTCATTTAAAGGAGTTCATGCGAAGTAAATAGGCACTTTTGATCAAAACAACTTTTATCTGTCTTCTGTCTTCCCTCCCCATGAATTCAATTTACCCATCTTTTTTAACCTTCCCTCCTCCATCTGTCTCTCTTCTTCTTCTTCTTCTTCTTGTCGTCTTCCCTCTCTAACTCAGCCTGCAGCTAAACCCTGGAGAAACAGGAAATCGACTCCCTCAGGTCCCTGTCAGCACCACATCACAGAGACTCTGCAGTGACACCCCTTCACAGTACAGCCTGACATCCTGTCAGTCACACACACACACACACACACACACACACACACATGCAAACACATGCAAACACACACAAAAATGCACAATTCATGCATGTACTTATGTACTGTATGTATAGTGCATGGTACACACTGTTACACAAAAACATAACACCACAGGCGGTATATCATATCATAAAACCACCTTACATACGACCACATAGAGAGACAGACAAAGGCAAACACACACTCATGCATACACAGAAACTGAGGTGTATCCGTCCCCAAACACGAATGACACTGACTATGTATGGCAAGCTGAGAGGAAGTGTACAGCGGCTGTCACAGCTACTGTTACGGTCAGCTGCCATTCCTGCTCACTACACCCAACCTACAACAGTCCATATTTACAGCCCGCCAGAGGAGAGGCTCCCCGCCGCGAAAACCAACCATTTTACTGCACCTGCTGCCTGGCTAATTAGACACATTTGTCTTTCATTTAGCCAAGCTTCAAGTGTGGCAAAGGCATCAAAGGCAAGCAAGCAGCATCCTTCATGTTCAGTTTCACTCTGGGCCTGCGCCAAAAAAGAATACAACTGTTTGGTTTTGTTCTTTTGTTTTTTGCCATTTCTTCATATCTGAAGATGTGAAGAAAAGTTGTTACATTGACTGTCAGTCTGGTGTTTGCCTGTTTTAATGCTACAATTAAGCTTTTAGATTATCCTTTCCACGATGTCCCAGTTTGTTCATTGTTTGTGTTCTGGCAAATGGACAGCATAGCTTGTGAAAGTTCTGTTGTGAAAGCAGTCTTCTTTTCAAATGTTGGATACCAGATTCCACCTCTTTCCTGTACCTACATTAACATTAATATTAATTATATAACTTTGACGAAAACAAAAGGTGTCCAGATGTTCACTGATGATTAACCTTTGACAAGATTGTTAAAGCTCCATTGATAGATTTTTTATTTTTTTTGGTCACTTGAAGGCACTCCCCAACCGGCAGACAAACATAGTTGGCAAGGCTAACATGGTAGCATACAATGGCCTATTTACACATCCAGGACAGAGAAACATTGGCATTAATCAAATAAAATACAATATTTCACTTTATTTTTAGCTCTGTTTTGGTCTCAACCAATTCCTGAGGGAAACATTTGGCTCTTTAGCTGCTAAAGGCTTGACGATGAGTGATGGGAGACTAAAGAGCTAAACATAGCTACAGAGTTGGCTTTGTGGTTTTGTCATTTGATTCATTGCTATAATGAAAATATTGGTAACTGTGGCATTAACTCTCTGCAAATTGATTTAGAAGTAAACTGAAATCGACACGCCATGGAAGCGAGTAAATTATTAAAAACGAACAACAAACTAATGGAAAACGGTCAGTAGTATTAAAGAGTGAACATGGTTTGTCTTCAATGGAGTCTAGCATGCTGACTCACTGGTATAATCTCTTTACAGTCACATAATAAATGTCCATACTCAGGATGAAGGACTTTTTTGTCAGTTAACGGTCCAGTTAGCCATCCAGGTGGTTCAAGCTCCTGCTTTCCACATGTCAAAGTTTGCTTAAGGACGACTCTAAACCGCAAATTGGTTCCACTGTGGCAGGAAAAATGTAAGTCAAAACCATCTGCCTAATGAATGTCATGTACCGATGCCAGTTCTGATCTGGACTCCTAACATGCAACTATTTTATTCAATTCAATTCAATTAAATTTTATTTATAGTATCAAATCATAACAGAGTTATCTCGAGACACTTTACAGATAGAGTGGGTCTAGACCACACTCTATAATTTACAAAGCCCCAACAATTACAGTAATTCCCTCAAGAGCAAGCATTAGCAGTAGCTATTGCGACAGTGGCGAGGAAAAACTCCCTTTAGGAAGAAACCTCGGCTGACCCAGACTCTTGGTAGGCGGTGTCTGACGGGGCCGGTTGGGGGTGTGATGAACAGTGGCGATAATAGTCACATTAAAGATAATGGAACAGTGACTTCGAAGGTAGTCGTTGTAGTTCATGTCATAGCAGGGCACAACGTGTCATACTGAGTAGTGCAGTCTCCTATACCGGATCCTGACTACTCTGTGCGTATGAACATCACAGCAGGACGTTGCGGGATGAAACGTGGCGCTGCAGAGCATGGGTGGATGCGGCGGACGCAGCAGGACACGGCTGGATTTTATGCCCCAACTTACATAAAAAATGTGACATTATTGCCAAGTTTAAACCGATGAGGAATGTTGTGTGACACGTAATTTGCCTTTATTTGCAACCACACAACATTACTGTGCGATAGAGCCACTTTGCCATTTCTTATAATGTGAAGAACAAGCTGAGTATGAGTCTTGCTGATGCAAATTGTCTGCTTGAGTGAACGTTGTTGTTGTTGAAACCTCCAGTTCAATCTCTTTCTCATCTCTTGTCCCTGTGTCTAAACCCTGATTATCCGTTGTCGATTCCGCGCTCACATTTCAGCCTCAGTGAGTTCTTGTACCACTTCACACTACGCGAACCAGATAAAATCAGACATGTTTGAAAACATCTTGTCACCCCGCAGCGCCACACTCTGCAGTCCTGCGCCTGTTCACACTACAAGATAATCTGCCCAGGTCACTGGGATGGCCATGTCAGGTTTAGAATTACTGTTAAAATCATCTGGTGTGACCTTGGCTCTGAGCACAAGGGGGCGGGGATTCTGCTGTATAATAATCATGCGGAGATTGCGGGGGCTGCAGTCTCTTTCGCCAATGTTTCCATCTCTTTTCTCTCTGTTATCTCTTATCATCCAACATTATACCCCCAAAGCCCAAATGTTTGGCACATTAGGCCATTACTTTTTTTATTTCAAATTCAGATTTTTCTAATTGCGATGAGAGTTGTGGGCACTAGCAGTATATATGCTTGAGGGGGAAGCTTTCTTTGAGGACTAATTTCAAAAATTGACATCTTTGAATTCATCTTATGGGCAAGGCAAAACAGAATCTAAATGAAATTCCTCATTATTCATGTCCAATGTGTCCGTAATAAGGCAATTAGCACAGGCTACTTAATTGCTGCAAGCAATTAAAGCTGTGAAATTACATGTTCAGATAGTGGGATCAGACTGGGAACATGATTTAGCTTAATTGCTCGTTATTGAGGACATTATCTGCAGTGTCTCAGGGTTATCAATCAATAAAGATGCGTAGGTGAGGAAGAATCAAATTTAATATCGACTTTAGAGAACATTTTTGCTTTTTAAATTTATGTTAATTTCCCTTATTTCTCCTCTAATAATATTTTATTCTAATTGCGTGCCCGACTGTAAAATGTGCTGAACTTCACAGCGGGAGATTTGTGCTTGCAAAGGGATGTGAACATACTAATGAATACACAAATCTCACACACTCCTGCAGCTCTAAAACCACACTGATGGGGGTGATAATAATGGAGAGCTGTTGCTAGTAAAAGAAAATAAAGAGAAGGCAAGTGTAGTCATAAAATGGACAGCCAAAAACTAATGGTGCTTACATGTTGTAAATAATTTCCCATTGATGTCACTTGGGGAACATTTACTTTTTGTTTCTTCAGCTAAACTACAGGAGTTTTCATCACCCTACATAAAATATTTGGTACTTCCACTGGAGGACATAGAATACACTCACATGAGTGAAAGTTGGAAAAATGAAGGGAGAGGAGTTGTGGCAAAAACATGCTACCAAGCGAAATTACTGCAGCTCCACTGACAGCAGCCAGCAGACAATCAGGCTGTGCAGCTACAGTAAACTGACAGCATCCCATCCTTCGATCATTGCTCCTAGTCGATATCACAGTCGGCCCCAGAAATATTTATTAAAGTGGGGGAAAGAGCTGTTTTTTGTTGTTGTTTTTTTTTGCTACTGCACAGTGGAAAAAAGAGAAAGAAGGCTGCTGAAAGAAATTGGCACTCTCACAAACCTGGATGGATTCTGCACAGTTAATTAAGATAAAACGATTCAATTCTAGAGAGATCGAGGCAGTGATTCAGTGTGCGCGGCACGTGGAGGCCATTCTGATTAGCAGCCAGCCAGCGCATTCCTCGACATTTTGATGCAAGACAATCTTTTGCATTTTCAATTACACACTCCAACGGCCCTCTAACTACCAAAACCAAGCTCATTTGCATGATTGAAATATAATTATGGTGTACCAAAAAAACACAGTTCTGTTTTGGTTCCTGTTACAATCCAAACCCCCCCCCCCTTCCTGTTTTCTTGCTGAAATCAATCTCCAGTGACGGGCCTATAAGCAAATGCATTAAGATACAAGTTTGACTGTGAGGAAAACAATGATTTCATTAGGGTTGAGTTTATAGTATACAGGGTCTGTTACTCACTGACTTATTGTTTACAGATGGAGCTGAAATGTCTTCTAATACAGACTCCTTTTCAAAATCTATCTTGAAAATTTACTTTTTGTTTGCCAAGGTTTTGTAAGAGCTTTCATAAAGTTTTACTTCTTGGCAGTCATAGAAGCCTTCCAAATCACAGTTGTGCAACACAAAAGTATGAAATATTTAGAAAAATACATTTAAGGAACACAGACGGTATTTTATTCCAGATATTTTTGGGGAGTCACACTCAGCTTGGGGCCCTGAGTCACAATGCACACGACAGCTGGTGGAAGAGTGTGTGTGTGTGTGTGTGTGTGTGTGTGTGTGTGTGTGTGCGTGCGTGTGTGTGTGAGGAAGACAGAGGGAGAAAAAGTAAGCAAGAGGAGCTTCTGACATGTAACTATTCTGCATGCCCCTCTCGTCTTCTCCTCTGCTTAGTCAGGAGATTTATTAATAGAACCAATGGAGTCAGACCAGATGGCTGTTATGACACCGTTATATCTTCTCATGGGTCACAGAGCCGCTCCTGGGCATAAGTCTGTTGTCTGTTAGCAGCATGCCGGTCATTTCCCTGCAACACACACTGCTGTAAAGGTGACGTTTTCTTACCTGAACCACAGATAGTATTTACGCATCCTGTCAGTTATCAGCAGCTGGGACCACCGCGTCCACGATCACTCAGCAAGTGATGTTCCTTTTTGTGTATTCGAACATGCAGGGTCCGCTTTTGTTTTTGTTGTCTTACACTATAAGTTAGGATGTAAATGTTTATACTGAATAAGCAACCAAATGCTGCTCATTTACTCCCCAGCTGGTGATAAAAGTGATTAGCAGCAGGCAGCGGAATCAGCGGCTATCATACTGTTTACTACATTAATAGTAGCATGTGAAATAAATAGGCACAGCTACATCCTCCCACACACTCTGGAGTGGACTTACACAAAAGACGTTTGTTCCATTGTTGAATTGTATTTTTTTTCATGATGTTTGCTGCTGTTTAGTTTTTGTCTGACAAGCCGAAAGCAAGGATGGCTACTCACCTTCACATTTTGACCATGCACCAATACTGGTGTGTAACTCACACCACCTGTTAGAAAAGCATCACCAGAATAGGTTTACATGGTTTAATTTTCAAAAAACACTATTTTTGTTGTACTGCACATTGCTCTCTGTTTTAGCTACAGAGTGAGGCATCTCACTTCTGTACCATCTTTGTTGGGTGTCACACATGCGCAGTACCTAGGTAAGGACAACTAGCCATTAAGAAGCAGAGCATGAGGTTGTGCCACGCTAGCAGCTAGGCGAGCATTATAACGTGTGTTACAAAGTGACGCACGTTTGTCCCGGAAGTAAAGGCTGGACTACAATAGAGCTGTTTGGAGCAGTTTGTGAACAGTGTTTTCTGTTGGAGATGGTAAGTCCCTTTGGGGTGGACTTTGGGCTTTTTAACTTTGTAAACCTATAACATGCACAAAAAAGATATATAACACAATAAAGGAAAGGGGAAAAGCCAAAAAGCATAATATGACTCTTGACTCAAGTAACCCTCAGGAAGATTGTTTCTCACCTACATGTTCTGTATAAGAAGCAGTGAGTCCTCAAACACTGTATAAAGCAACTCTTACAGCAGTTCAGGTTACAGTAGTAGTAATGTGCTGACTCATAGTTTGATTGTGTTGCCATCTGTGCAAATTCAACCAAGCAACACAAAGTGCTCTTTCAAGTAACGGTGGACAATCCCTTCATTAACATGAGAACATCCTCCATATTGTGAGTGGATGCCCTCTGGCGATCCATATTGACCTGCTAACTCAGCAACAGTGCACTGTGAAGCCCCATCACTTTAGCCACTAGTCTGTCACTAGTCACTACATAAAGGCAGGTAAATCCTTAAAATAGCAAAGTAATAAAATTGTTATTTCTTCAGAAAATGAGTGCATTTCTCTTCATACCGTAGAACTTTTAGATATGTTCTCTGTGGCCTTTTGCTCTTGGTGATGTACTATAGTTGTGGTCCGTGAAGACAGAGATGCAGAGATCCAGAGGATGCCAGCAAAATCTTCTTGCCAGATTTGAAATGGATTACGACTTTACTTGAACTCTGGCCAGTACCATAGCCTTTTTCTCAGGAATTCACCATTTTTATTCCAAGGGTACCAGAAATGCCTCCAAGGGAGAAACAAAACAAAACCGTGGAAAGCACAGTGCGTTCTGATTTGGCACTGGAATTAAATAATGACAATATAGCTTCATTTTCCTATTATCACGTTGAAATGATTTATTGTATTCCATTTTTGTCTCAAATTCAGTGTCTTCAACATACTTTTTTCTGTCTTTTTAGAACATTTCAGATTTTCCAATTAAGACGTCGTCATCAAACATTACAGCTACAACAACCATATATAACATTTCCACACAATCTGTGTTTGAGACAACGAAAGGTAGCGTGTGTGTGTGTGTGTGTGTGTGTGTGTGTGTGTGTGTGTGTGTGTGTGTGTGTGTGTGTGTGTGTGTGTGTACATCCTCGGTGGAAGGAGGGGAGGCTAAATAAAGACTAGATGCAATGCAGAATGAGGACTGGCTCTTCCTCGCTTTACAAGTTGAAACAACACATCCTAGGCCATGTCACATTCGACAGAGCAGCTGTGTGAGGGGTCCTGTAACCTAGAAGCCTCATCACACAGCACTCCTGGAGACAGTGTGGCTACTTGGTGCAGGCACTGTGAGACTAAAATGACTTCAGGGCTCACTAAGAACTAGGTGTTTGAATGCAGTTGGCTGTACAGCTGGTTTCTAGCTCTCTTTTGCTGTAGAGAAGCAACACACAATACTGGCACCTTCATTGTTCTTTTCTTATTGGCCTTGAGAGGCATGTGGCCTTGCAGGATCCGCTTTTAATCAGGTGTTTTTTCATCTTACATATGATCCAATTATAGCTAATCATTTTACTTTGCGCTTGTTAGCTAGGAAGCAAGCCTGCATAATTAAGACTTTTTCCTGAAGGATGTGGTTCAGGAAAAAAACACTCTGAACATGACAATGAGAACAATGATGTAATGAAAAAACATGTTTGGTCATTGTGTGATGAGATTTATCTTTGAGTAAGCAAGTTCCATTTGTTCCATGATCTGCTACTAGGCTACACAAAACGTAACCAGCCTCACTCATGCATATCTTATGCAAAACAGAAGCCAATAACGAGATCTAATCGTCTCATTTGTTTGCATTAATTACACTAATGTCTCAAAATGAATGTGCCAATTCTTCACTGCTGTGAAATTGCTAAATGCAGCGGTTTCAAAGTTTGTGGTTTTATTTAAAGTTTTAAATGTATGATTGCTGACATCGATGGACGCACGAGCAGTTTCTTTATCCATTAGGCCGTCTTGTTGTCTCAAAGTGGGGGTAGAAAAACAAAGTTTAATTTAAATGTTTTGCCTGTGATTGGAAGAAAACACTGACATACAAAATCATGATATGAGAGCAATTTGTGCAGAAACCCTGTTTTCCATGCAAGTAGGCTGTCTTGACGCATATTATTGTGACTGGCCTTTATGTATATATGTATTTGTGTGCATAAACAGAGGCCATGTGACTGAATGCTTGAATAACTATATGAGACTGAAGACATTTGTTCATATGTAGAGTGTATTTTGTATGCAGATGTCCTAATGTTTGTGTGTTTGTTCCCACATGTTGCACATACTAAACCAGCAAACCTGTTTTCAAATGCATCCAAACTCACATTAATCATTTGTGTTGAGGGAGCTTTCCTCGTGATGGACTTATTTCCCATTCAATAGTGAGCAGAACCTGCCGGGGGCATTTTAATATTCCACCTCCTCAACATTTCTCAACATTCTTCTTCATTACAATGCTGCAAAACCACAAACACGACCTGCACCAATAAAATGTTCCATTAATTTCATCACGGCTCAGAATAGATTCCCTGCGATCCTTGTGCTGAGGCAGGGATTCGGCACAATGCAATGATGCACTGTAGCTGGCCTAAATTATCATACAAAAGAAATAAAGACTAAGATTTCTTATTTCACCTGGGCCCCTCATCAGACACTCATGCACACACACACACACACACACACACACACACACACACACACACACACACACACACACACACACAGCTGCATCAAAGCAAGAAATCAATTTATTTTCTGCTCTCCCTTATTCAGTCACCGCATGCAGTCCCCAAGTTTATGAAGACACACATTATAATTAGTCTACAAAGACTCACTGAATATTCAGTGGTCCAGATCCACTGTCTCATTTTACCACAATGTGGAATGAAAATAGATGAGTACATAACACAAGTTTGGGACTGATTTTTGATTAGCTGAGCCGAACGTTGTGCAGCACAAAAATAGATGAGTAAACAAAATGAAAATAGATTTATTTTTCCTTCCTGCACTGCTTTGAAGGATGATCCATCTAACTGTATTACATCACTAATATAATGAGCTTGTTTGAAGATAATGCTATATTTACTCAGATGATAGTTTTGGCCACAATAAACCCTTTTCTCAGTATGGTGAAATGAGTCTTCTTAGGTCTTTTCTTCTCTAACTACATTATCAGCCAATCATTTCTCTTTTGTGTGTGTTATTTTGCACTGAAATGGAGAAAGAAGCGACCTTTATGTTGGCTTCGAGAAGATTTCTCCCTGGCAGCGCTGAGCGTCCGCAGCATCACAACTACACAAAGCACGACAAGCCCCCCCCCCCACCCCCTCTCAGTGGCCGCTTGTCAGTGTCATGCAGCCAACAGACCGTGTGCCCTTCACTTTGTCCCAGCTCCCAGTTATGGGAAGGTGCACTGGGATTATATACTGTACAGAATGCTCTGCGCAGTGCAGGAGCTAATACTTATACTACACCACAAGTCTGATTCCCATTGAGAAGCCTGTAATACCACACCTGCAGAGCCAGATAAGCCCTCAATCCTGCCTTTTATTCTACTGCTTTTATTCTCCTGTGTAATATCACATCAGCAAAAAAATAAAATCCTTATGAAAGAAAACGTGCGAGCAAATGGAAATACAGCGACAATTTAAGATGTTAATATCCATACACATACCTTTTCCCTGCATGTATTGCATGCTGTATGCACTGCAGTGTGTGGCAGCGGATTATTCACCCCTAAATGTTGAACAGAGAATCTTAATCTGCAAACCGCCACGCTAACGTCATAATCAACAGGCTGATCATTCGTCTGACAGCTGGAAAGATAAAGTGTTCTTTTCCTATCAAATTGCAGTCGGGGGTGGTGTGATGGTGCAGAGGTAATTTGACAGCAGGAAAAAACGGGGGTTTATGATTGATGGCTACCTCTCTATTTATTTCCCCCTCACGATTAGATCCACTGCTTTCTTGAAACAAGCTAACCTAAAACAGTCAGTCATCCTGCAGATGTATCCATAAACAGCCCAGCTCAAACCCTTAAGCAAAACAACTTAACAACTTAAATAAATATGAATTGTGGTGCAATCTTTCTATGGGAAAGTAGAGATCTCTGGTTACTGTTGAAAATGAACAATTACAGAGTTATTAAATCAAAGCCTGATGGCAGACAGGATGAGTGAAAGTGTCCCATCCCTGACTGACTGACACAAATTTGGTGTCCTGACTCTTCACAGCCGATACGGTCCAAAATAGTGACTGTCTACCAGAGGCCTTTGATCTGCTTTCTGACCCAATTAATTAACATGCTCGGCCCATTACAAAACCATGAGAGTGTTTAATATAGCAAAGTGAACCATGAATTTGAAAGCAGCATGGCGCCGTTTCCTAGCTTTGATGAGCACAGACGACTTTGTAAGCGTGCAGCGGCGGTGGAAAAGCCGGCCAGGAAATGTCAGGTCATCAGAATCCTGTGATTGCAGTGCTGGCGTTGAGAGGGTTCAGGGGGGACGGAGCACAAAAACATCTCTAAATGTAAATCCAATCTAATGAGCTCACCATGGCATAATTTAATCAAATCTACATATGAAAGAACCTCTGCCCCGTTTGACATTGGGATAGATGTGGTAGTAATTAGCTTTACAGATTGGAGGTATATCCTGGCTTGTGAGGAAATCCAAAACTTAGAATGGCAAGATAAATATTCGCAGTGCGTTCTCTCATATGCATTGTAGGCAAATTGAACAAAGAAAACATGTTTTGAAGATGAGGTACAAATAAATATACTACAGAGAAGTGTTTGATGCAAGAGCTTCAAGGTACCAGGCTACAGTTGTTGAACAGTTGTTCCTCAGTATGATTAAAGGTGTTCTGTCATTTTCTCAATAAAGATTTTGGCTTAAAAGGATTTGCAAATGTTTGCTTTCTCACTGTACTCCAGGATATTCTCTTTGCAATGCACACATGAATATATACAGTGCTTTTAAAAAAATACCTTTATATAAGAGCTTTAATAAATCAATAAATGTTGACTACGAGTCTACCACCACACTAGCGGCTCTGTAAGGCTTTGAGCTGTACATGCTATCATCTATAGCTCAGCGTTATTATTAATCCCACTACATTTCATGGCAAGACCCTCCCTGCATAGCAGCCTGATTGGTTGAGGTTAGACATTGATCTCGAGTGGTTATGGTCTGATAGCCCATTGGTTGATTCCTGTACCTCGCACAAGCATGGACACCTGGCCAGTCCTAGCACTTGAATGCTAGGCAGAGTGGGCATTGCCAAGAAACCAAGTAGGATTCACAATAACGCTTAAGGAGGTCAGTAAAGTGTGAAACTATGCATCAGATTTCATCTTCATATCCAATCAGTTCAATGTGCCGTTTCAGGTTTGCTGTAGATGTGACTGAAGTGCGGATTTTCTCTTTGAAAGCCGGCGGTCAAAGTTTGCACAGAAATGTAAGATTTTTCCCATTCTCACCTTGTCATAAAACTCGTTTAAATGATCATACGACGCCTCCTTGCTGCTTCGTCGCCTCCATGCTGCTTTTTGTTTTGATGACGCATGCGGCGGTGCAACACTGGTGGCTGGTGTTGCCAGATTGTATTAAGATAGATATTAATAAGATAGATATTAAGGCCTGTTTACAGTGTGTTTTAGCCGTGTTTTTGCCTGGAAGGCTCTATAGAAATCTGGCACCCTATTGAACAAAGTTAAACTGAGAGAGCGTGCCGTTCACAGACACCAGAATGAACGAGTTCACAGTAACGTTCATACAGTTCAGTTCACGTTCGCCCAAAATATGAACGACTATTGTTCAATGAACGCGTTCAGGCACAACTCTGGTAAAGTCATTACTGTACATTATCTGGGAACCATGAATGTCTGTACAAAGTTCTGTGACAATCCATTTTGTGTACAGATTTTGAACTGCTGGTGATGCAAGGTGAAAGGTCACTGGATCACCAGCGTCAGTACGTTTTGTCCTTTAGGGGCCAAGAATGTCTAACCAAGATTTCATGGCAATCTGACTGACAGACCAACTGATGGACATACAGATTTTACTATGCTCCTATAGCCTGAAAAAAATGTACACACCAAACGTTTGATGATCAGATTTTTACATTTTAGATTATGCTGCTTTTTTTTGTTTTAATTCATTGTAAATTGAAGGTTTTTAAGGGTATTGCTCTGTTGGTTGGACTAAACCAGCAATTTGAAGCATCACCTTGGGCTCTGGGAGCTTGTGATGAGCATTTTCTGACATCTTAAAGGCTAAATGAATCGATGAATAAAAAATCAATTATGAAAATAATCACTGCAGCCCTACTTGATATGCCTTTAACAATCCTGCCACTTTTAACAACCTCTGTAGTGTGCCCTATGCTGTGTGTATCTGACACTGAGTCAGAGATTTCGGTCTTGTCTAACAGACTGTTGTGGTTTAAACAAAAGCACATCTGCTGTTGCAGATAACTGTGTAAGACAGACAGTCACTGCATGGAGAAAAGCTATCTGATCCTGCACCCTGCATGCGAGATGTAGAACAAAGATTGCAATGCAATACAAGGGCAAACATGTTGTTTACTGCACGTCAATATATTGCTGGATTTCTCAACATTTTTTGGCTCCTAAGACTACATTAGTTTTGGTCTAAAGAAATCTCCTGAACTGACCTGAGCAATTAGAAAAATGGCAAGTTGTCAAGTGAATTGGCGCTCAGCATATTTGTGTATTCTCTTCTATAAAACATGGGGGAAGCTCCGCAGAGGTTATATAAAGATGATGATATATCCCCAGCCTATTTTTATATGAAATTATTTAAAGCAAAAAATCCATAACAGTCATTGAACCATAAAGCGATCCCACATGGGGACCAAACCAGAAAAATGAGACGAAAATGAATGTGCTGATAGAAATCACACCTCAGGCCGGGAGTGTCAAGACATGAGTGGACCATGTCAGTCCAGTTGTCTACCTCATCAGTTAACTTTAAATAAAAAGGACATGTGTCCCTCAACGCCTACTGTATCCTCACTGTATTCATGAAGAACACACACACACACTTGCACAGAGAGGCCCAATTACCTGCTGGAAAATGCTGGCACTCAAGAGGCCCCAGACTGGTACCAAGAGCCCATAAAAGGCTCACTCACTCAGCTTCATGCCCACAGCGAAACAAAAGGGATTTCATGTCTGTTTAAATCCTTCGGCTTTGGATACTTTTCGGCTCCCCCCTATATGGACCTTTTAAGAACTGATTTATCCTCTATTACAGAAGCACTGGGCCCAGATCTGGCCATGGGCATGCCCAGAACAGCACACTATATTGTTCATGTGAGAAACAGGCACAGGATGACTAAATAAGAGACATCGTAAAATCACTGTTATTGCCTTGGGTGCAGGCACATGCTAAATGCAGATTAAAGCACTCAAAATATACATTATGGCCTATGAGTGATCAGATATTAATGGTAATCTGATCAAACAGTTTGCCAAAGCCTTCAAATCTACTGTGTCGACGTGTTGAATGTTGGAGCAGTGTCCAGATGAATAAAAAAAGGGAGATTTTGTTCTATTTACATATAACCCGGTAGCCCTTCACTGGAGGCACATAAGGGAAGGGAATTGGAAAATCAGAGCTCAGCACGGCAAGCTTTGCCCTCTTCACTCTGTCTGTTGGTCGAGTCAGAGCAACCATGCCGAGCAGGCAGTGGATTGACCATTTCTCTTCTAGATTGATTCTGGTGAGAATGTATGTTGGTTGGTTCGGTTACCCGTGGTAATTAAATTCTAAGGAGAAGTAAAGGCCACGGGTGGCGAGAGAGTAAAAGTAATGAATGCACAGAGACAGAGCAGTGGATGCAATAGAGAAAGTGGAAATGTGGATAAAAGATCTTTCAATGGATTACAGAAATAAAGCGTGACGTACGGGTCGGCAGATTCGGCCAGAAAACGGCAAGTGAACTGTGGGGTAATGAAATGGGGCATCAAGCATAGCTGAGACCGATCATAACGGTGATGGGCGATAAAGTTTGAAACTCTACAGGTCACTGGAGGCACAGGCACAGGCCGACATTTATGGGTCATTTCAACTGACAGATTTTAAGAGTTACAAGGTGATGGATACATTTCTGTGTTGCATTTGTAGCATTTTACATGTGATATTATGTTTATTGACAAAATACTTGAACTCAGTAAATCCATATAATACACAACAAACACAAGATACATCAGCAGTGGTTAAACAGAGCATCATGGCTTTTAATATTCAAGTATTCAAAGTTATTATTTCGTTTTGAAGAAAAACTGCAGGCAATTGCCGTTAATCTTTCTCTTCAATTTGCCAATGATGTTTTTTTGTTGTTGTATATTTAGCTTTGCTCTTTGATGGAAGAAACTGTAACATATGAGAAAAAAACTGTAAATTTAGAGGGAAGGAGAAAGGTGGAGATGAAAGGGGGAGAAGAAAGATGATGATGTTAAGGTGAGGGGGAGGATGATAGGAAGGGAGAGAGGGAAGAAGCAGGGGGAAAGATGAGTAGGATGAGAGAGGAAAACGAGAGGATTACAATAAAGGAAGACCATATGTGAGAATCCACATTTCTGATTATTGTGATTCTGAGCACAGATTTGTTAATTTTGGCAGGCTACGACCAAACCGAGAAGCTGACACTTTGTACGTCAATACACGCACATACACAAATCCACACACGCAACTGATGCTCAAAAACAGGTTTTTCTCATTCTGTGGTAACATCTGTTCCTCTGCTGCACAGATTAAAATGTTCTAACCTGATAAGGCCTACCAACTGGCCCTATAACTAGAAATTGACCAATAACAGTTTGTTAAGGCTGCTCGCAATTTTGAGCTCAACTCTGGCCTGTAGCCCACAGATGGATCAATATCTGGGTCTAATTCTCCTGCCCAGTGTATTACTCAAACAGGTAAACCATACATACAGCCACTGGAAATCAATCCACATAAGAAACTGTGCCTGACCCTATAGCTTGTTCCTAAAGTTAGCCCATGTACAGTTAAAATGTTTTGAAGCAACTGTACTGTGCATAGTCGGCATATTAACATATAGAATACAAACCGTCAGTGCTTTAGTTGGCATTGCCTATCAGAAGTTACATGCATAACTGCACAGTTTTGATAATCTGAAGCAAATATAACACAATTATTACGTTTGAAATGTGCCGAGGCTATTCTAATCTATTTATCACTACGGTTGAAGTGTGCCTCACTTGGCTTACTGCGTGAAAGTATAAACACTTATACGGATATAGGTTTGGAAGAAGTTCTATTGCTAATACATTTTTTTTATTGGCTGGAGCTCTCAGCAATGTTTACCTCTCTTGAGGCAGTGTTGCTGAAAATTGGTAAGGGAATTGAGTCTTGGTTTGGGAACCACATTCCTAAAGGTGTGGAATAGTTTCCCATCAGGTTTCAATTCCGAAATGTCTATCAAGTTTGAAATTAAAATTCACCTGTGTGTGTGTGTGTGTGTGTGTGTGTGTGTGTGTGTGTGTGTGTGTGTGTGTGTGTGTGTGTGTGTGTGTGTGTGTGTGTGTGGTGGGTGTGTGTGTGTGTGTGTGTAGGTTTTTTCTTTTGCTGTTGTTGTGCTATAGGCTGAACTCTTTGAGTGGTTATTTTCTCATTTCTTAACATCTGATAAACCGGGTGGTAAATCAATCAATGAGGAACAGCTCTTTACCAGAATCAGACACTCAGATGAACCAAGCAATAATGAGACAGCTAGATAGAGCGAGACTGACAAACAGACTGAGAAAAGTTGCAAACTGTGGCTGTGAAGACCCATCTGGACTGCTTTAACTGTTATCAATCATGTTCGAAAAAAAATATATAAAAAACACTAGGGCAATAGCTTTCTGCTGTAACCTGGGCAGATAACGCCAATGCCAGAAAACTCTCCCATCCCCACTGTCATCATCTCTACCTCAGTACCTGCAGCATCCATACACAAAAGTGACACAAAATGATATTTGAAATACAAGAAAAGAAAAAATGTAATAGGCTTTTACTAACCACTTATTGCAAAACTTCTGCACCACTCTTCCGTAGAGTGATGCAGTGCGAGGCCACCTCAGCAGGGGGATGAAGCCCATGCGACAGACTTGTAAGAAAAAAGAACACGTACTGTACCTCTACTGTCTTGTGGGACCAAAGCTGGTGAAGCGAGATAAATAAGTGATCTCTCTCTGTCAATCTTTCGCACAGGAAATGACAAAAAAATGCTGTTAACATTCTTTCTCTGATTGCGTAGGTCCTTTTTCATTTCCCTCTGATTTGCTGGGAGTGCGCTGAGTGTTCTGTTAGTTATGCTAATTGTCTCCAGACCCCCCGCAGAGTGCGATCCTTTCCCAGTTGGATGGCTGTGAAGTTGTTTGCCCAAGCAGATGAGTCTGTGTGTGCCTCTGTGTGTGTTTACAGTGCGCAGCTACAATGTGTCACAAAAGCTTTAGTGATGCTGCGCACGTGCGTTTGTGTGTGATTATGTGTGTCGGGGTGCATCAGAACGGATCTTTATGCGCCAGCCATGGTTGGGCACGCTGTATTCCCAATTCTCCGAACACTCTGAGTGGGAAAGGGCGATGTTTCATCTTAATGCTGTCATATATCGATTATTCATCTTTTCATCCTTTCCGCCTTTGATCCTATTAGTAAAGCAAAACCTGAGGGAAAAGAAAGACACTTTTTGCATTTTTCCCTCCCAGTGGATTACATCCTATGGGTTTCTGGGAAAGCAAATGACCATGTCCTATGACTGAAGGAATAGTTAAGGAGTAAAATCCTTTCATTTGTCATGCTGTCTAAAGCCCAAGTCTTTCTGAATTCTCAGGTTTAACTCAATGTATGCCTCGGTATTTTCATTTGAGTTGAGCAGCCCCACACCTGCCTGGCCTTTTTCAGTCGTCATCAATAATTGCCACAATATTCAACCCAGTCTCGTGGCAGTTCGTGAAATGGTCACGTTATTTAATCTATTGATTCGTGTTCACGGGGACGTTTTTGTCGTTTTTTTCGTGGTGGCCTGCTGTGAGACCGTGTTGCAATATAAGTTATTAGAAAACACAACTAAGGGAGCGACCACACTGAACACACTTGGGGAAAACAAAGTGCACCAATATGCCTATTAGGGCTGCAGCTATCGATTATTTTACTAATCGAGTATTCTACCGATTATTCCATTGATTAATCAAGTAATCGGATAAGAAATACTTTTGTGTTATTGAATAGCAATACTATACAATAGTTTGGTTTAATTTTCGGAAAAAGCAAAATTTTTATTGCCTACATTGCTTACAATATCATCTCTCAAAAAACTAAACATATTAAGTGCATTTAAGTGCCATATTACATTGTTATTAAAGACATTACATTTTTATGTCATGCAAAAACAACCTCAAACTAAGGCATACATTAAACATACATAAACATTACCTTAAGTTGTGCAACTTAACTTTCAGAACTATACGTTTCAACCTGAGACTGATCTGTATATAGGCCTATATGTAAATATTAGTTATACTCAACCTATTTTCATTTATATATTTGATTACAATGCTATACAGCTCTGTTACACTTATGCTAGTAGATCGTTGATCAGCTGTTTCTCCGTGAAGAGAGAGAGTGAGAGAAAATGGTGCGCAACAATCAGCTGTTTTCTCTTTAGATCAGATCGTGGTCACCACTACGTATTTTCTTGTCTTCGTTTTTGGTAGTTGTTGTGTTTGGTGTCGTTTCATCGTCCATATGACTGTGATTTACTTTTGTTGGGTCCGCTTCGTGGAATGGATGATTAAGTTAGACTCAATGTTTTCTGTTGAGATACTGAAGCACTGACGTCGTGCTATTATTGTGCTAAGCTAGTTTCATTTTGCAGTAGACATACTGTACAGAGTTTTCATTTGAATTACTTTTGAACTGATTCCAAACTTTGGACACTTTGTCGTTTTCTCTTAGCCCCTTACGCTCTTTCTTCGTTTTGTAATCAGTCTTCATGGCATGTGTCGACAGCAGCGTCAGCCCGGTGTGCGACAGTAATAATCCTCACGGTGGCCGGGAAGTGCAATGCAACATTACAAAGAATGAAACACTTTTACAAAGCTTGAGACAAATTTAATTTTGGAAAACAAATTTAATTTTAGAAAACAAATTAACATTTTGGAAAACAAATTTACATTTTGGAAAACAAATTTACATTTTAGAAAACAAATTTACATTTTAGAAAAACAAATTTACATTTTGGAAAAAAAAATAACATTTTGGAAAACAAATTTACATTTTAGAAAACAAATTAACATTTTGGAAAACAAATTTACATTTTAGAAAACAAATTTACATTTTGGAAAACAAAATAACATTTTAGAAAACAAATTTACATTTTAGAAAACAAATTAACAAGATGCAAAACACTTTTACCAGTCCTGAAACAAATTTACAAATGACAGATTCTTCACGGAAAGGGAATGTACCACATACCGGAAGTGATGAGGTGTTGTATACATGTCGCCTTGACTACCGGCAGTTATGGATCGAATGGCCAATAGAGCCGCCATCTTGGAACAGGGAGGCACCCCTTATATACTGTCTATGGGCCGCTTTAATGCATCAGCCAATGTAGGCAAAGGTCTAACGGAAATAAAATCACTATAAATCGTCAAAATCTCATGCGATGTTGTAGTTTTTTAAACAAAAAGACAAAGAGACTAATTAAGGTGTTAATACAAAGAATATTTATTATAATCAGTTCACAGATATGAGTACAAACGGAAACTTCACCCTTCTGAACTAAGAGGTTCTGCTTCAAAGTGAAGTTTAAACAGACTGAAATGTCCAGGCTCACTCCCCACTAATGATTCATTTATTTCTGCATGTAGTTATTCATTTAACGACTTAAAGTCATGTTTGAATCCACAGTCCGAGTCCCGCCAGACTCCCCTTTAGGAAACCTGTGATTTAAACTTCAGCAGGCTGTGACAGTCCGCCACGCTCAGTCCTGGATCTGATTCTCCCGGCTTCCCTTCCTCCAGCTGGCCCAGCAATACGCCTGGGTCTCCAGCTGCGTGGTGTCGTTTTGGCTCCCAGGAATGGGCAGTGAGCTCCAGGTCCTGCAGCTGCAGACGGACTCAGCTCCCCCGCTGTAAGCTTCGATCCGCCAGGTCGACACAGTTCCCCGTTTTTCCATGTTTCTGCTTCGGTCCGGCCATATAAAAAAAAACTCCAAAACACCCACCACACGTAAAGTCACCATAAACTTCATTCACGCCATATACTCAACAACACAAATTGATCTGTCACCAGCAACACCCACAACACCCTCATCATTCCGGTATGTGGTACATTCCCTTTCCGTGAAGAATCTGTCATTTGTAAATTGTTTCGGGACTTGTAAAATGTTTTGCATCTTGTTAAATTGTTTTCTAAAATGTAAATTTGTTTTCTAAAATGTAAATTTGTTTCTAAAAATGTTATTTTGTTTTCCAAAATGTAAATTTTTTTCAAAATGTAAATTTGTTTTCTAAAATGTAAATTTGTTTTCTAAAATGTTATTTTGTTTTCCAAAATGTAAATTTGTTTTCTAAAATGTAAATTTGTTTTCTAAAATGCAAATTTGTTTTCAAAATGTAATTTTGTTTTCCTAAATGTAAATTTGTTTTTAAAATGTTATTTTGTTTTCCAAAATGTAAATTTGTTTTCTAAAATGTAAATTGTTTTCTAAAATGTAAATTTGTTTTCTAAAATGTTATTTTGTTTTCCAAAATGTAAATTTGTTTTCTAAAATGTAAATTTGTTTCCAAAATGTAAATTTGTCTTGAGCTTTGTAAAAGTGTTTCATTCTTTGTAATGTTGCATTGCACTTCCCGACCGTAATCTCGTGCGGAAACACCGTGAGCGATACAACGCTGGTAACATTAATTAAACGAAGCTTCGAGGCAAATCGTTTTGCATCGAGGAGTAATCAAATTATTCACGTTACTCAAGGAATCGTTTCAGCCCTAATACCTGTAATTTGAATTCCCTGCACAGAGATAAGTGCCGGACTGTCCTTGTACAGTACAATCAATCTGCAACATCAAAGTCATTTCCTGTCAATCACTTAGCTTGCACAGCTAATGACATCAGCTAATGCCATTAGCTAAATAAGGGGGAAAACCCCTCAGCATTTCAGTTACTCTCCAAGCCTGACACTGTTTATGCCATTCTCTGCTGATGAAACAGCCATTTTTTTCTTTACCACAGACATAATGCAACAAAGACCCACTTCAGTTTGTATTAAATTTGATTGGATGGAAAAAGCCTTGGAGCTATGAGGTGTGTTCCTGCTTGTATTTGAACTTTGGATGCTCAGAGCGTTTCTCCAAAAAACACAAGGTCTGCCAGGTGGATGAAAAGGGGGTATCAGCAGGGGGCAAGATTTGCCTCAAATGCACAAAATCAATTAAAAAATGTTCTGTGCCAAAAAGGCCTTTAGTCTCAGCACCACTAAGAAGAGTGGCTTCTCTGGGTTATCCAGGCATAGTCTCGCTTTGCCAGACCCTCCTCAAAAGCGTGCTGAAGGAGGGTCTGGCTACTCCACAAAGCATTCTGGGATGGTTGGAAAACGTGCTCTGGTTTAATGGCATTTCCTTAAACCAATCAGAATTGTCATGGGCGGTGCTAAGCTCCACACGGAGCCGCTGCAAAATAGTCATGTGAGAGAAAACTCAGATTGGCTGCAGATATCTGAGGAGTAGTCAACAATAGTCCTCATAAATCCACCGAATTTAAAATTCCAGCACAAAGAAAAGAAAGGATATAGACTATCCAGGCATGACTCATATACTGTATGCCTGTGTTAGAATTTAACTTGTTTCCTGATTAATATTTCACTTAAGATTTAAGGATGATGCAATACACAACTCAACAAATAGTCTTTATATTATATCAAATAGTTAGGTTTTTCTCCAAATTCAATACTGTATTTCCATGTTTGCCATCCTGCTGTCAGGGGAGAAAGCATGTCAACTTAACCCTGTTACATTACATTTATACTAATAACAGAAACGTTATATAATGCTGTCTCGTTTATTTTTATATCAACATAACGTGAAAATGTTGTTGTTTTTTTGGTTATGTTTAGGCACGCAGAATCAATCATCTCTTACCATGAGGTCCATCTGCTGCATCCTGTTGTAGCTATTCAGCAACACTCTCACTATCTTCTATTAGTCTAGTCTTGTGGACCTTGTAAAAAAAATAAAAATTCATAGTCCTAAAAAATAGCAGTTGAGTAAGTTATCTGTATTACAGCTGGTGGTGGAAAATGGTATTCATAATCTATCATCATAATAGCTACTGATTTTCTTTTACATATTGGGATTTTCTGTCCTCTTGGTAATTTTTTGTATTGTCTTCCTCAATAAAATCAGATATTTCCCAAATTGTAGTTCAGTGGCTGGTTTGATGTACCAAAAGACTGTGTCATGCGAAATGTATCGCTTGCAGTGAAAAACCGATCATCCATATCTGTAGTACCACTCGGTTCCCACAAATCTTTTTAGCCTCTTTTACCTTATTCTTTTGGTTTTTAAATGTCATTCAATTAACTTTACTGCAGACCCATTACATGGTAGCTTTTTAAAGCATACAAAAGTTTTTGGGTTTGTACTACACATTTTACTTAACACTGTTCTTTACCTGACCTTTCACTTTATGACTTGTGTCTGTGTGTTATGAACCATATAATATGACATATGGCTCCCTGGTGCAGAGTTTCCCTCTGCTGCTCACTGGAGCCTTGTGTAAAATACAGTGACATACGGGGGAAGCCAGTCTTCATCTATCACTTTATAATACCGCATTAATTCAGTGATGCTACATTTCTGCACTGGATTTGGCAAAATTGTTATTACATTTTTGTTTGTCGAGAGGGCTTTTGCTTTACAGACAAAGTGTGTGTTCTTTTCAGTGTAATAAACTTTGACTTTGCCTCTGGAAAGTCAAACGCTTTGTTCTGCTGTTAGAAAGACCCATGATGTTTAAGAGGGCGACTCAATTTTAGCTTCCCAGTTGAGGCCTCCAGTGACAAGTATCCTAGTGCTTGTTTTATGGTAATGAACATTACAGCTCATAGAAATGCCTTTTGGACCATTTAAGGAGAAAACAAGAGTGAAAAACGAAGAGAGGGGGGGACCCATTTTTCATAAAGGTTTTCTGCAAAATCAGCTTATTATCAGCCTATTGCTACCCAGAAGCACCCAGCCCTGCCAACCTCCCAGAGGGAAACCAGGAGATGCTCAAAGCCAACAAGTAATATCCCAGGAGACTTTGCTCTCCTGGTGGAAAACGCCAGTTTGGATTTCACAGCCTTTGTGTTTGCAGGGTTACTCCGGGCTCTTCCTCTCTCCTAACATTGGCATGAGATAATCTGTTTAAAGTTTCAAGTTTTCTGCCTGTTTCGTCAGTAGACTGTTAAACACTTGCTGTGGAAACTGTCCACAGAATGACCTCAGTTGTGTGAAATCCACTGCAGCCTTTTAAAAGTGTACAGATGTAGCAGCACTAGTAAATCCCCCCTAAATTTTGGTAATCTCTTCTTTTGAAAAACAGAATTGACCCGTTCCCTGTTTGAAGCATGAGTTTACTTAAGTATCAGTTGATTGATGGTGATTTTAAAAATGATGGAAACGTTTTAAGGAAATCATTCAAACTGAAGTGTGTGGAAACAAAAGCCTTTTCAAATTGGAGCAAGCATTTCAGAAGCATTACCTTCAAGTGAAAGAATATTCATTAAAATAACAATGCAGTGCAGCTGGAACGGTTAACAGGGACAATTCATTTACTTGATTAGTTGGTGCCAGGGACAAAGCAAGACTAAAAACATCCCTGAACTTTGACGAACCAACCACACTCAACAACCTCCAACAGCACAATCATGATAGTCAATAATAAAGCTGAATTGACTAAAAGGCCTGATGGAAGATATTGTGGAAATAGCATCAAAGCTTACTGTGTTACAGTATGCAGGGCTGATCACATGGAACTTGCTAATGGGGCTCATTAACTCTTTATTCATTAATCACCCAGCAGATATTAACTTTCCGCTGTGTATATTACAGATGTATGGCATTCAGGCTTCACCCTACAAGTCCTACAAACCATACAACAATATGTATTTTTTTTTCATTCCCTCTAATACGAACCATAGAAGCATTTCATAAGTTAGCGCCCCTAGTAGTTGCAGAAAATACGACCCACAGGAGCGGTTTTCTGTTCTAATACCTAAATGCATGGTCACACTTTTAAACATGTCGTTAACGTTGTGTAACGGTCGCAGTTTGGTTACATTTAGGCATAAAAACTATTTAGTAAGGTTTAAAAAAAAACTTAACTTCCGGTTATGCATGTAACACAGAATGTGACGTAGTTCACAGTGGCGGTTTTAGACTATTTCAAATGGAGGGGCCACATGCGATTTTAGGGGTAGCAAATATATTAATAAGCACCACCAAGTAGGCCTGTAACAATTAACAATTATGAAATAAGGCTTAATATTACGGGGGCACTGGCCAACCTTGAACCACCACTGGTAGTTCAGTTTGTTTCGTAAAGTTAACAAAAAGCTCTATTTTTAAAACAGGACACGAGCCCCGGTCTCTTGGGTGAAAGACCTGTGTTTGTTTGACCCATCCAACGCCCTCCTTACGTGTAATTTGGCACTCTTATACTTAGTCACCTTGCTGCCTATTTTGCTCCCCCATAATAAAGGTAGGCCACTAGAGGGCTCTACAACTATAAAGGTAAATATGAGTTGTAATTGCTACTTGAACAAACGACTTCTGGGAGCGCTTTTCTGGGGAGGTTCCACCTGACGAAGGACAAACCTGAAGCCAAATGACAAATGATTCAATTTGCTGTTCACATTAGTAAAACACTGCATTCTTTGTGATCTCTGTTTTTTATTTTATGTTAAAATATTCAAGAAGAAACAAGTGGAGAAACTGGAGCAACACTATACTCAATATAATATATATTCAATAGGCAGACAACAGTTATTATGCATTAAAAACCCAGCCCAGTATCGTAGTTCATATTAGACCTCAGGATTTGCCAACATTCAGTTCTGATGCAGGAAGTAATGTGCCCTTTATGTAGAGAGGCAGGAAGTGAGGGTTTGGAGGTCGGAGTGCTAGATTAGCGTTTAGTGTGTTTGACTTTCACTCAGGTGACCAGAGTTTACCGCCCTTCACAGACATGCAGTAAATGTTTTTTTATTCATCCCCTAACCACTATCTTTCCCCGACCTTAACGACATCATACTTACCAAGCACAGATACTTTTGAAAGCAGCATGTGAAATATTTTAAAATTGGACGTAAAAAAAACAACTTTGCTGTTAAACGTAATTTCGAGGTTTTGCAGAATCATCCAATAACAGTGTTCTTGTCTGGCAATAGGGTTTAATAAACAATGGTTTTATTAGCATCCTGTGCTATCTATAGCACTCTAAGTAATTAAACTCTGGTGTTTAGGTTATAACAAAATGAAAATGGCTAAACACAGTGGAGATCTGAAATTACCAGTTGTCAAATGCCTTTGGCTACTGTTATTTTGGTTAGGTTTCTGTGTGTGTGTGTGTGTGTGTGTGTGTAAGAGAGAGAGAGAGAAACCATGATAGCTGCTATTAAATTAAGGTAAATGTAAATGTTTTTTGGTTTTGTAACTTTTCAACTTTACATCACAATCCACTCTGACCGGGGCCCACACACATAGAAAAGAGCAGGCAAGCTCCAAGTGGGAATCCTCCCACTCTTGTTAAGCACAGTGCCATTTATCCCAGGCCTTCAAATACTTTTGTGAGCAGGTGATGAAAACTATAGACAATTATAGATATAGAGAGAGATATATATCCTTTTTTATACCTCACTTACGCAATTTTGGGTTGCCACATTCTTAACCAAATATAAGTAAATGATCCCTTTGGCCGGTGCATTATTATTAACGTTATAAAGTTGTTAATAACAAAGTCTGCAACTTTTATAAGTTTGCCTCACTGTGAAGTGGTAACTAGGCAATTTTTCACTCATGAAACTTTTCTATCTGAGTAAGAGATGACAATCCTTCAATCTGTCATGTTTAAAAACGGCATTACATCCTATAGCATGCCAGGTATATGGAGTGTTTCCAAATGATGGCCAGTTTGCCAGTATGAGTGTGTGTAGGTATACTCTGCAGTGTGTGCCTGTCAGTGTGTGTGTCTCAAAGAGACAACCTGGAACCTCTCTGTGAAAGCAATCAGATGGCTGGAGAGTTATAATATCCTCTGAGACTCTGCACACCAGGGGGTTGACTGACAGGATGGAATCTGTTTTTTCCCCCTACTTCCACTTTCACCTGCAAAGATTAAGTGGCTGACAAGAACCAACGAGATATGGATCAATCTTTGGCCCACCTGTATATTTGTGAAGTGGCTTTAATCTGGTGAAAAGAGCCACTCAACTGATTTTTTTCCTCCCCCAATACATATATTCTGATAAACTATTTTCATTTATAATAGCATTTACTTATCAACTTGATTGCCGAAATTCACTAGAAATAATTTCTACCAACAGGTTGGTTAAAACAAATCCAGCATTTAACCAGAATCACCCAGAATTCCATCTTTTAATATTATAATATAACTGTGTTGCATGCACAACTCTGCTCTGGTAAATCTGAGCGATGTTTACAGCGGAGAGTTTGGGTAATCATTTTAATATGAACCTCTGTTTTCACTTCCACATTAGCAGAAGTGGGTTATAACGAGTTAATTCACTCCATTTCATGTACTAATGGTTAGACATTTTGGTAAATACACGCGTTAGATGAGAATAGTGATAACACCCACGTCTGTCCGTCAAATACAGAAGCTACAGACAGGAGAGCTTACCGTATTAGCTCAAAGACTGGAAACAGGAGCAATGCATGTCTCTGTTCAAAGGTTAAAAAAATGTGCCCACCAGCACACTTAGAGCTCACTAATTAAGATGTTGTATCTTCTTGGTTTAATCAATACAAAAACAGAAGTGTAAAAACGTTCACTCTTCATGGGGGGTTATGTGCAGGACTGTATTTCTTGGCCGTGTTCAGTGAATTCCTTGTGTGTCCTATCGTCACCATGAAGTTGATTATTATAAAGTAACTGTACTTTTACTTAAGCACAGTTTGTGGCTTCTCTACCCACCTCTGCAAATAAGTGCCTCAGATAATACGGCTGAACTGGCTGTTTGTTTTCAGTCTGTCAAATAATCTGGCTGGTCTGGTTGCTAATGGACCCAGGTTTAGCGAGGCTGCCCAGATCACAGCAGTAACATTTTTAAATGAAATGTGACCATAACCAAATAGAAGGATGGGTAAAACTACACAAATAACATAAGAAATTTCCCATAAATACACACAGTAGATTAAGTATTTATCCATCATCTAACAATGACAAAGATATCTGTCTTCAATTAGTCAGAGCCAAGTGAAAAAGGGTACTTTTCATCGCCTTTGATTGGCAGGAAAACAGCGAGGACGAAAACACATGATGTTTCCTACATATGCGTATTTTTGTAATCACAGGTCTGCACAAGCCCACACATCTTGCAAAAACACGTAACACCCGAACATCCACATTCTCACAGGCAAATATATACACGCTAAAACGTAACCACGTGCAGGTGCACACGCTCAAAAACACACACAGATAGATATTTTCCACACACACCAAGTGCACAACTGCTCAAACTTAGTGAAAAGGTGCACTTCTCTTTTTCTGGGTTGTGTCTGCAGCCTGTTGTTATTCCTGGTGCTCTGCAGTGCCATGCTCATATACTGCATCCAATTTAAGTGGTGCTACACAACACCCAAACCCACACACTCCCTAGGCAACTGTCACAGTTCATTCATGTTAATATTAAAGTCATTTTGTATTCTGCCATAGCAGCTTACAGCTAATTACATGTCTCATAAATCATATGTGTCCTCTTGGCTGAATGGAAATAATTAGCATTTGATTAAAAGTTCCACACTGAATACAATCACTCTAAGGTTGATGCATTTATAGTGTCTCATATTGTGACCATTATCTTTCATCTGCATAATTCTTGTTCGGGCCGTATGGACACAAGTGTTTACTGGCATTAGCTGAGGTTTCTCTGGGGTCTTACCTGTGCACAGGAGAAGCGCGGTGAGTCCCACGCAGCGGAGCGGCCCCACGTCTCGCCGTGGACTCATGTTTATTCGGGTAGGGGCTGCTGGATAACTTCCTCAGCGGAAAGCTGCACAAGTTTGCACGCAATTTATCCTCTGTGAGCAGTTCTCCATTTCAAACAAAACAGCTGTATTCCGTGCGACACCACCTGCCATCACAGACATGAACGCACGGTCAGTAGGCTACCATGCCTTAAAAACACACTTATGGTGGGCTAGAAGAGAAATCCACATCTGTCGATTCTTTTTTACTCCAAAAATGTATAGGCTACAGCACATGGACGTTAATTCATCAACTTCTCATATGCCTCTTTCTGGCTGATCTCATTCCTCACGGTACGTGTTGATTTAATTGTTAATTTCTGAGGATAAAACAGGTGCCTCCGGGGTGCGTAAAACAAACCGTGTGTCACCAATCTCACCCTACAGCACCCAGGATGTTTAATATTTTGCAAATTTGTGCTGAACGAGTCAAAAATTGTAGGATCTTGTTCGTCTTTCTCTCTGATTCTGGGCTTTGCACACTTGTAAAACAACCACTACAGGCTACAAAAAGCAACATTATGGAATTAGGAATAATTATGTGAAATTGATGCAGTGTATATGTTTCTTTGCTTCTTACCATATTTCTCGTATAGCACAGGATTCGGCGCTGCGTTCTCATCCAATACTGACATTAAAATACACCCGTCTCTTCATCCAGGCTGGAATAATGTCATCAACGATACGAGCAAAAAAAGTCCTCAACAATCTCTGTTTTTTAAAGACATCTCATAACACGCGCAGCTATTTGTTTTTCTTCCTCTTCTTCTTTTCCATAGAGTGGTGGTTCGACAGCGATCCACATCACCTGGCAAGTGACATGTGAGCACATGCGATATCTGGCAAATAGTCCTCCAACTTTCCGTGCGATGGAGACGCGTGCACAGTGGATCCAGGAGCTGTTGCCGCTCTGCAGCCTGTGGCTGTGTGGACACGGACAGTGCTGGTGCTGAAACTGAGGATGGGACGCGCACTCCCGGCTGGATTGGCAAATTAGAGGGTTTACGGGCGTCACGTCAGCAAGTATTATGCCATCCAATTTCCGGCTCATATCACAACGGGATCGCGCTTTTTTTTTGTCCCAAAACCTTTGGAAAAGGAAAGTTGACGGCAAATTAGAATGGGGCTCCAGAACCACACCACATATTTTCAATTACATGTTGGGTGAAATGGTGAAAATGAGCATAAGACTGCGACTCCACAGGTATATAATAATCTCAATTTAAACGGTAGAAAACGACCACTCTATCAGGTGTATAATACAGCATGGAGCAGCATTATTTTAACACTGTTTTAAATAATCAAATAATAAAGAGAAGCTCGGCATATGGAGCTCTCTGTCATATACACTTCCAGTATAATCCACAATATAGGCCTATAACAGAACAGAAACAACCAGAAATCTGAGGTCCAATGCATTCTCATGATTAAATTGCTCTAAACTCAGGTTAGAGTGGTTATCAATGACATAAAGCAGCACACATTACATTTTTATTTTACCACTCCCATAACCTGTATGGATCATTAGTGTCCATTGAGTGAAGAGAGGAGTGGAGCAGTGCAACCTGTTGTGCCACGGCTCGTTCATGAGAACCAACAGTGCCACCTATGGGGCACCTCTGACTGCAAGCTGCTGCCCTCAGTCAGCTTCATGACTCATGAATCAGGAAATACTGCATAAATACCAGTTGTCTTCAAGTACAACTGTGGGCTGAACATGGTGATATGCAGAAAGGAGCAGTCACTGCTTAAAGCTGAGGTAGGCACTTTATTTGTAGCATCATTTGGGGGCAAACATTCCATTATAACCTTTCAGCATATTGTTATTCAGATAGACTTCTGCATTTCCTCTTGGCTCTGTATTCAGCCTTTAGGTAATCTAACCGTGACGGGAGACTTTGGTCAATCACAGGTCATTTCAGAGAGAGAGAGAACGTTCCTATTGGCTGTTCTGCGCATTCGTTGCCCGTGCGAAAAAGAAGTGGGAGTTGCAGAAGAGGTTAACCTAGTCTCGCATTGCCAGACCTTCCTCCACAGTGCTGCGTAGGAGGGTCTGGCTAGTCCACACAGCATTCCGGGATGGGAGAAAAACATGCTCTGGTTTATTGGCATTTCTTTAAACCAATCACAATTGTCTTGGGCTGTGCTAAGCGCCGAGCAGAGCCACGGTGCTGCTGCAAAATAGCCTCTGGAAGGAACTTGTTTTGGTGGAACATGTGTACGTTCAAAGGTTGTTTTAGTCGTGGAACAGAAAACTCAGATTGGACAGATAGTCTAGCTAGCTGTCTGGATTTACCCTGCAGAGATCTGAGGAGCAGTTAAATAGTCCTCATAAATCCACCGGAGTTTAAAATTCCAACACAAAGAATGCGGAAGGTAACGGACATCTTAAAACGGACATCCGAAAAGAGTGACATCCGTCCAAATGAGAGCAATCCCGGAAGTGGAATGTCATGGATATTGACTAAGGCTAACCTGACGCGTCATTGGAAACTGTTTGGAAAAGGGCAGGCACTTTCAAAAAAATATCTGGCAGGTGATTGGATGATTTGCTCTATCACGTCTGCCGTGGTTGTTTTGAACAAACAGTCATGTCCATCACACTCACCTAAACCATGCCCCCATAGCTGGCAGTAGCTCGTCGCCGGACACTGATTGGTTTGGTCTGCTGCTGTTGGGACACAAACACATAACTTGAAGCCTGACAAGATTTATTTTCGTGTGACATGTGATCCCGTGATTTTCGCATGATTTTACGAGAATTCAACTGCCATGCAAGGTAAGAAAGAGGTCTCCCTCTTTGTCAAATTCTGGTGTTTTTTTTTTTTGCATTCTGCCTACTGCAGCTTTAAGTGGCATCCAGACAAACAATAGAAACATGTATCTAATGTATATGCTGGGATAGACAAAATAAAATGAACGCCTCAAATAGGAAGTCAATACAAAGTTGGTCATTGTCTCTCTGTAACGTTTATTAATATAGTTCAGAAGTTTCACAAAAATAAGGTAAAAATCAGAAGAACAGAAAAAGAAGAGCAATATATGGCAGTAGTACAATTACTATATTATAGGGGTATTTTGGTTATTACTTCCATAAAGTTGGGGGGTTTACAAGAGACAGATTGTGTTTAGTAATGTTTTAAAGTGATGCAACAGAGACCAAGATATCCTGACTTTCATCTCTAGTATGTGTCAAACTGTGGATCCTATAAATCCCATGATGGCAGCTCAATAGCGTCTTTCATTAAACCCTCCCTGCCTCCTAAATGCCCGTTCAATCCCTGCACCTCCAGTAATTTAGGCTTTCTGTTAAAAGTGTTAAGTGTCAAGCTCAAGACAAGATAACCCTCATAACACCATCAACTGTTTTCACAGGCTTAGCAGCAGTGGTGGAAGAAGTACTCACATCTTTAACTTAAGTAAAAGTAGAAATATCACAGTTTAGAAATACTCCGAAGCAAGTAAAAGTACAGAAGCTTTAGCATCAAAATATACTTAAAGCACTACAAGTATTCATTATGCAGAATGGTCCATTTAAGAATAATATATCATATTACTAGATTAGTGATGCATTAATGTTATGTTAAGCATTACTAATGTTATAGCTGGTAAAGGTGGAGCTAATTTAAAGTACTTTATATACTGCTGAGTATCTTAATCCATAGTTATGTATTAGTTGATTGATATCTTTGTAATAATAATCTGAATCTGCAAAGTAACCATTGGTGTCAAATCAATGTGGGCGAGTAAAAAATACAATATTGGCTTCCAAACTGTAGTAAGTTGGCCTATAAAGTATGAAATGGAAATACTCAAGTAAAGTACAAGTGCCAGTAAAGTACAGGTACCTCAAAACTGCACAGTAATTAAGTAAATGTACTAACTTACATTCCATCTCTGCTAAGTATTACCAACCATAAAGTAAATAAAAAGGTACAATGGTATAGTAATATATATAAAAAAAGAAGTGTATTATAATCCATCCATCCATCCATCCCTTCAGAGAACGATGTAACACAGCTGTTGGTGGTTTTGCTTTCTCTGCACCCTGCTGGGTGAAAAGCCTCAATCTGCCAGCATACACGCCCGCTACTCCTAAGGAGGAACGTGAACAAGCCACAATGGGACACAAAAACCAATGACACTTTGAAAGGCAGCCAGAGGAGCCACCCTGCAGCTGAGGCCTCTCTACAACAGCACTAAACACCAATTACAGGCCATCAGCGGCGGAGTGGAGGAACCCTGTGGGTTTGGAAGAGAGAGAAAGCTTCCTCCTTCATCTTCTTGTCTTCTTCATGCTTTTCGCTCCACCACCACCATTCAAGTAGAATGAGATATCAAAGGAGAAACAAATTTCCATCTCAAATGACCGCACTCCAGGAAGGCCTCCCTTAACACATATCCGATTCTTGGAGTTGACATAAAATATGGATTGTGCGTGTTATTGTTGCTGTTTTATATACAGTTCTGACTTCCATAATTACTTCTGATTTCAGCTGCTTTCTTGGATCTGGGCCTGCCACTCAAGCTGACAATCCAAATATATAATTATTATGTTTCCTGCACAATATTTATGGAACCCAGTGTGTGTTCCGCAACACGTTATTACTTAAAAGTTGAGGTCTGAGTAATGCTAAGTGAAGGCTTTGCACAGAGAGAGAGAGTGACAGAACGTGGTTAATAATACTAATGTCAAACAGCAGCTATCAAAACAGTGTCACCAGCTGAAAGCATGTTTTTTAAATGATTTCTTACATCATCAGGATATCAAATTGGCTTCTGCCCCTTATTTTTACAGGCTATGCTTCTGCCCACTTCAACTTGTTTTCCTTATACTTCTATTTCTTTTCACATATCTCTCTTCTCTCTTACTTGATTCTACAGTCAGAAATATTCTGAGAACGCCATGGCTCTGACCTCTACTATCCTCCCTGGCTGCTTGTAATGTTGGTGATCTAAGAGCTTAATTTTATTGCAGTCAGTATAAGTTTTACTGATGAGAACATTAGCTGCGTGCCTAAAATACAAAAATGTTAAATGTCTGTCTTGAGCAACAGTGAAGGAACTTTTTCTCCTTTGTGTTTTGTTGCTCAATAATTTTTTTACAAGACAGAAGACATACTGTATATATCCATTTTTTGTAAATACCCAAGACCCTTTTGACCCGTTGTATTCCTTTATTTAACTATTTTCTGATTCTCTGTCTGGAACTATTTGTCCAATTCAGACATAACTTACAGTACTGCCGCAAAAGACATGAACATAAGGTACACGCTGCAGTTTATTTCACAGGACTTAAGTCCTGTAGCCTGTTTCACCTAATAGTTCCCACAGTGAGGGTTTAATAAGCTACTGATGAGGGAGGCAGAAATAGACTTAAAACAGATTATTTGATGGCAGTGTTAGAGGAGGGGAAAGACTCGGCGTGACCCCACGCAGACACAGAATCCTGGGTGTGAAATTTAAACTGGCATCTACCTCCTGGTGAGCAGAGTCCCATGGGGTGTCACTTTGTTGGCCCTGAGCGTCTCTTGCTTTTGCTCTGGTATGGGTTGTTACAGCTGCAAGCTCCTTGGCAGTTGCTCAGCTTGCAACGTGGTGAGAAGTTTATACTGTAGAAGGAGCTTACTTTGTAGAAATCTGTCATAGAAAAGAAATCTCTCAATTTTCTCTTCTCTTAATTACACATAGGGTTTTGTAAGAGGCATGCGCAGAGAGCTGAACTGTAAACGGTGTCACGGACCAGAACGTCCTCACCCAGAAAATGACTGTATAGGTCGATTGTGCAAGCAGCTCTTAACGATCGATATTTACGTTTCTTGTTAGGCGGCGACCTCTCGTGGCTGTAGTAATTCTCTGGAGAGCAAAAGAGAAAGCGAGGTGACAAAGTATAAGAGCACCAAATTCCACATTAGCAGGTAGGTTAGTGGATCGGTCAAACAAACTCAGGACTTTCACTCAAGAGACCGGGGTTTGTGTCTCATGTGAAACCATAAGTCAAGTCACTTTTTCAAATTAACCGAGTTTTATGGACTTTAGTCCGTGACTAAATGACGTCTGTGATGTCACGTTACGTCCTCATTTTAGTATTTTTACGTGACTCATTTGAAGCTAATACCTGATTAACCCTAAAGTATTTTTGTTGCCTAAACCTAAGTAGTTTTACACCATTTCACAACGTTATGTCTTAATATCTGCGCCCGTTACGTTAAATAGAACGTTCACATGATTTACTTTTTTTGCACGGACGGCGAAAGTGCCCACTGAACTGACTTTCCAACAGTAGTCAAGTGTGGAAACTCCAGAGTTACACTTGTGTTATTAAATCACACTCCAACAAGCGCAGTATAAATCTAATAAAGTTTTTTACACACACAAAATTAAAGCTAGTTGATGTCTTCCCTCTCAGATTCTGCATTTTTATATTTGTATTGGTTGTGCAGAAAACCAAACTTACATGGTACTTTTCCTGCCATTTTAGTCTTTAATGATACACTTCTAGATCTATGTTGAACCTTGATAACGTCACTAATATCTAAGTTTTTGAAAGAGTCACAACTCCTTCAAATAGACCTGTCATGAATGATGACTGGAGAGAAGGCTACACTAAAACAATAACCTACAACTTTAGTGATATTAAGAATTAAGCATGACACCAAACCGTATTAATTTTGAGAACAGGGCCTAGTGAAAAGGGAGAAAGGCAGCCTTTTCACAAAACCTTGGATTTAAAGTGGCTCAATATTTTTTTTATGAAAAACAATGGGTCAAATGACTGTGTGATCTCTCGAGTCTCAGTGAGGATATTAGCATTTGATTGCAGCTTTGTATTTGATAGCCTTGGATAACACGCCATGTTCGATCTGTTTGCCGTAACCTGCTGGCGTTACAACTAAAGAGCCTGTGTGCAGAGATCTATTGCTAAACAGCCGATGTGGCATTTTCCTTGTGTGAACCAGTGTTGTCAGTTAAGTATGTCTGTTCCCTTATGCAGCTGAACAGAAGAATCTCCTCCAACAGTGACCCATACATCATCACATAGCAATGTGGAGGGAATCTTAAAGGAATGAGTAAAGTATTAATCACATTGATCGTTCTCTTTAAATGTTATATTGAGCAGGTTAGCTGGAGGCCCAGCTGTTTACAACAAAAGATTTAGCCCTTAAACAGTTTTTCTTATAATGCAGTAGATATTGAACTCACCTACGTAGGGAGTAGAACAGAGAGCAGAGGGATGAGTCAGTTGATGCACTGCTCATATCATAGTCTTTTCCCCTTCCATGTATCCCCCCCCCCCACACACACACACACACTGTACATACACACATGTTTATTAAGAGGTCATTACCAGAGGCTGACCTGATTAGAGATTTCAAAAGAAAATTGTTTTTTGCCCTTCTCACAGCATGAGCAACACAAAGAAAACAATATCATAATGTGCTGATGAATCAGAATAGAGAGGTACAAGCACAATGATATGTTATGAATAGAAGATCAGATGCTGCTGGGAAAAACGTCTTCATCCTCAATGTGATGCACCTTTTTAGATATTCCTCAACGCACATGAAGGACCAACAAGGTTAGAGACAAGAGTGTCACTAAAATTGGACAATTGGAGAGGACCATTAAGTGTAGTAAACATGTTGTCAAGCACGCTGATTTATCTCATCAAAAAGTTTTCCAATCAGTAAATGCAATCTATCTACCAGACAAAGCTGTAAAACTGTGCTGGGAGTCCAAAGAGTTCTCACCTGCTTACAACATGACCATAGAAAATGCTTATTTCTGACTGGTTGGCAGGTTTCCATTATAATGTGTTCATAACAGGACATCTCAGCCATAGTTCTGGTCAACATTTTAACTTTTCTACATCAGGTATAGAGTTGCGAAGCAGCAAAGTACTTTATTTTTTTTTTATTATTGTCTGTCAAATATCTATTTACTACACAGCCAAGGAAACGTATGTGTCTTAAAAGATAATTGGCCTTTTTCCATAATGCCATGAGCAACTGAAATCGGATTTCTTGTTGAGGATGGCACAGTCATGGCACAGTAATTTCCCACACAACAGCTGGAACAGTGAATATGAGTTTTTTTACCTTGCTGAGGAGCTGGAGGTGTGCAGCCTGTCGCCTGCAGCTCTTCAGCTAACAGCAATACTGGAAATTGATCAAAAAACAGGTTAGTCTTGTTCGGTGGGCATATTTTTAATGATGGTTGTGGTCAAACAATAATAAAAGCCCCCCTGTGTTTTGCCAGTTGAATGCGTTTAATGTGAGGCAGCAGCAGAAGGAAATGTTGGGTCTACATTGGCAGTAACTTAATACATCTGTGGTATTGCATGAGGAGAGTGAACTGTAAACAGTGAATCTGATATCAAGTCACGCTAGATTATATGCGTGCATCATTTCCTGTGAATCCCTTGTGCGCATGGAGGCAATTTGAATACAGCACAGGAATGGTGGACTCTACCACTACCAATGAAAAGGTAGTTACAGAATTGGAATATCATAAATGGAGCATAAAAAGTATCAAGTACGTGGTTTGATTGAAGTATTCTAGCTTTAATGTTCCTCAACATAGAAACACAGGAGTTTCCAGCGCAATTTCACTATACCACAGGTTTGTTATACCTATCAGTTTTTGAGGAAACATGTTTCTTCTGTCACTTTGGTATGGCGAATGGCTCTACGTACCACAACAATAACATCCCTCAGCTGCCAGTTCTATGGAGAAGAAGACAACAAGAGGTGGAATCAGAGCATATTAGCATTATCAAGTTTATCTATATAGCATCTTTTAACCTTTTAATTATCAGTGTAATCTTTAGCTTCTGCTCACATGCTGTTCACATAATTTAATAACTGGGTGTTTCAGGAAGAAATACTGCTTGGAAGTCATAGCTGATATTTATTTTTTACATTCACAGGCTTTTATCTTTGACTTTTTCATCAAAGAAGCAGACATTTTCACGGTTGATAATCTTTTGTATTGATAATTCAGCTGAGAGTTTCCTCACCATTCAACAGCTCCATCTGCGAGTCATTTTGCATTGTACTGTATATGCAGAAAATGAATGGGACCTTTAGAATGTACTGCATTAACACCATTGACATATTAACACATCCAACCCCCCCTAAACTACAGGTAACCATGGCAACAGTACTTGGGCTTCATGCCATGTTACAGTAATATATCTTTCACTGGTGGATCTGACCTAAGCATGGGTAAAACTGACTATAAACAAACTTTAATAAGTTTGATGTCCTTTTGCCTGTGGTAAATGAGTGGTGTAGACATAATAATTTGCTTCGCATTGTTGTTTTTCAACTCTGTCTGTTCACATATCAGGACAACGTGTAGTGTATTATAGCTCACATAGGAAATTACAAAGGGCTGATGACAACCTGATTGTCACCCTAAACACATTTAGACACAATTTAGCCCTGATGATAATTTTTATAAACAATAATGTCTAATAATGGTTAATCTGTATTTTTCTGTCTGTTTTTTTGCGCGCACACACACACACACACACACACACACACAGGTTTTGAGATAATGTGTGGAAAGTATTTCTCCTTTTGTGATTCCAGCTTCTCTTATTAGTATTTCTCGAGGATACATCAGCTGGTTCACACACAGAGCATGTGTTGTCTTCCAGGCCAAATCACTGAAGTATTGATTAGCTGTATTACATCCTTGCCGCTGCCATTGGGCTGACTTGGGGCGAGGCTGTTAGCTGATCTGTATTGATTAATGAGAACAAATGTATGGAGAATATTATCTAAAAAAATACGTCTTATGTTGTCTTGTTCACGTTTTCCTCAAGCTCCTTAGTTCTCTGGGTTTGCAGTGAAAATCCCCTGACACGGACACTCCTGCTGCATTTGTTTTATTCCTCCTTTGTCCTTAAATAGGACATGTGTTTGTATGATTGTGGCATTTAACAGTGTTGTTTGCTCATGTATTTATTAGACTGAAAGATCTAATAGAGCTTGTGGAACATAGCGAACTTGTCACTCACACAGGGTGAACAATACGACACTGATGCTATGCGCTGTAAGGTTAGTAGTTACATCGTTTTTATATAGAAGGGGTTGTGTTAAGCATAGTCTTGCATTGCCAGACCTATTTCCACAGCGCTGGGGAGTTAGGTCTGGCCCCTCTACACATACATTCTAGGATAGGAGAAAAAAATAAATAAAAAAAAAATCTCTGTGTTGTTTGCATTTCTTTAAACCAATCACATCATCATCTTGGGCGGCGCTAAGCTCCAGATGCAGCGACGCTGGCTCTGCAAAAGGAACTTGTTAAGGTGCACCATTTGCACGCCGCAAAAAGAAAGCGCCTCATAAATAGTAAATGAAGTTAACTCTTCACACAATACAGTAACCTGAGCTATATATATATTAGCTGGATACATGGTTAAACATAATTTGCTCTTACCAGTGTTACCAGACTGTTAAGCATGACTCCAGTGCTTCATCCTGGACACAGAAGTGGTGAAAAACAGTTAATGTTCTAACTCCACAATTGAGTACTTCACAGTCTTTTCATGTTTTCAACAAGTATTTTCTAACATGTAGATTGTGCTCTTCTTGGACTTTAATATATACAAACTAACAAATAAAAACACTCACAAGTACAAACACAACCAGATACTCAGCAGTAATTCCATTATGAGGCCCTCTTCTTGCTGCTCCGGCTGTGTTCTCCGGCTGATGTCAGGGTAGAGTAATTAACACGTATTAGTCTTCAAGAGAGACCTTTCCCCCACAATGGGAGAATAATGCTAACCTGCCATGGTCTTTATTTTCCCACTGCACTGCTCCCTCAGCCATTACCAACAACAGGCAGTCGGGGAAAGAGCTCAGAGCAAGGCTGAACTGTCATCAGCTGCCATTATACGCTGCCGAGCAGGTAATACTGAGTGACCGGCCAATTGGATATGGCGGACTCAACTTGCAAAGTTCATGACCAGCAATATAGCCATTATATCTAATGTGCGTCATAAGAAAGCATATCTTCCATTCCTGAGTAAAAAGTAAATACCTTTATGCTCCCACTGCATTCCATGTGGTTAATGGGTCTACCAAATTACAGACTCTGTACTACATTTAACAATTATTTATTAAATACTAAATATTAAATTAAATATATAATTAATCAAATTATATCTATCTATCTATCTATCTATCTATCAATCTATCTATCTATCTATCTATCTATCTATCTATCTATCTATCTGCCACATGGCGAGTAAATTGTCACGATTGGTCATGGCATTGACGAGGCTTGGACCCAAATGCAGAGTTTGCTATTTATTCACCAAAAATAACAACCAAAAAAACGACAGAGGAATGCAGAGCAAAAACTTACACAAGTAATCCCAAAAAGCACGCAGGCCAGGAAGCAAGGAAGGAGTCGGCAAAACGATACACGATTCAACAAAGCACGACAATAAAGCACAAAAACAGAGCATACACAGAACAATGAACACAAGACAAAGATAGCACACAGGGTAACGAGGTAACCAGGGACAGGTGACAAAATGGACAGGAACTGCTGAAACACATTAGGGCTGGGCAGAACAATCAAAAAAGGCGGGAAAACACAAGGCAGGAAGTAAAACCAGACATGACCAGGGAGAAAAGACAGACTTCCAAATAAAACAGGAAACAGAACATACACAACCATGACATAAATGTTTGTACCAAAATAGTTATATTTTTCCGTCTTCATTTTGGCAGTGCAGCTACTTTCTTCTGTTGCTCTGCTGTCTGCATGTCGGAGCTTCCCAGGGGGGGGAGGGCGGGCCGGCACACGCACACACACGCACACTGGCGCATACACCAGACACCAGCCACCACATCACTTCTGTTTACTGATAGCTATCGTTTACCTCAGGCCAATTAATTAGCTAGTAAGTGGTGATTTTTGGCAGCCAGCCTTCCAAAAGATAGAACAATGAAATGAAATGTTAACTGATGATTAACCATTGACCGACAAGCAGGAAACAGAGTCTCAGGTCACCTGTCCGGGAGGCTCTGACACATTTTCCCCACTCCGTGTCTGCGGACAGCTGTAGGCTTGTAACCGGTTAATGTTCTGTGCATTGTTGGACACGTGCAGCCACTTTCCTGAAACTGCTTGCGAGACTGACAAGTCCACAGCAGCCTGCAGTGTTTATGTCCGAGCCTGTCTACACCGCCTCCACCTGGAGGTTGTCAACTGTGTGGTTTGGAATGAAAGGGAGAAAACAGGACAGGCGGATATCGCTCATATACATTTTTTTTTTTTTAAAGTTAAGGCGGCAGACTTGTGTTGCTTTGGGCGGCCGCCTTAGCTGAAAAGTGCTGCGGGAAACCCTGAATATTCATGACTAAATAAGCAACAAAGTTTTGAAATCGGTGCTACATGACCAGAGAAAACAGAAAAAAATAAGCTGTGATATTCCCTTTTGCTCAAAAGGTAGAAAACCTACAACTACCAGAATGCCCTGTGCCACACTGGACCAAACACTCCTGTTGGTGGGTGACGTAATGCAAGCTTTACAAGCTTGTCCGTATTGACACAGATTGGTGGCCGGCTGCTAACAAACACCTCATGTAACAGTTAAAGGGTAAGCTGAACATTTTTTCTGAAAACATTTTAGGCGTGAAATAAGGCAATACAGTAACCGCATCTTGGTGTAGGCCTACATTTGATTTGCGCTGTCTAGTTTTTGACTAGTTTAATCTGAGTTCGGTAAGCGAGAGAGGGGGAGGTACCTCATAATGGCAAAGGTAAGACATAAATCTAGTGTTTACTTTGTATTAATATCTATTCTTTACCCAAGTAAAGATTTATATAACACATAGCCTATATTTTTAGAGGACATGGTCGGTCGTGGCTACCCACATACCGTTGTTCACTGGGGGTGCCAATTCAACTTTGTAATTGATGCCTGAACGCATCCCAGCTCTGGGAAGTGCAGTCATTAATTATCTGTCACACGTTAATCCATGCTGTAAATCACGGAGTGTATATGATCAGTAGTAGACTGCACAGCCCTATCACGCTAGTTGGTACTTGCCCATTACATAGGCTACTCATGTAACAAATGACAATTTGACTGGGTTTCCATCTGGACATGGATGACGGTATGGTATTACACAAATGAGGTACAAGTAACTGGGAAATGCATGAATCTTACCTTGTAAAAAATGCTCGCTGCAAATCCTGGAGCACTTGGAGTGCTGCCAGTCCTTTTGGCTGATAGCAGCAACCCATCGCTGCCTTCTCTCCCCATCAAACGGTATCCGATAAAAAGATATATTGGCTTTACCCTGTCTATTGGCACAGCCCACCGCACAACAAGAAATAACCATTTTGTTATATGTCCGTCTACAGCATAGCTCTTCTGCCGTCCGTCATGGCGTTCATAATTTGCGCGAGTAGAGCGTGACGTCACGTGCAAAGGGTGAATACAGTGTGCTCTATATCAGACAGCTCCAACTTTTATTTGAACTTTTATGTCATAATATTTACACTACATGAAATATTAAAAACCAAAGTCTCCCGTGTTTTTTTCTAATTCATCAAATGGAAATAATCCAGATGTTTTTTGCTTCAGTTGCAGTTGCAGACATCTGTGGAAACTCCACTAGAATTTCAGATAAAGTACTGTGGATTTAAACAATGTTTGGCAGCACAGTGAGTTTGTAATGACTGGCCCACTGGCATGCCACTGCTTGTTAGGAAATCAGATGTGAAGTACAACAGAGAATTACATGCAAAGCTCCCTCTTCTGATTGGCCATGCATATTGGCAATTATGTCACAACTTTGCATGTATAATCCCAATGTCTCTTACATAATGCATGCCACATTGTACAATCTTCTTGCTGCACTTGAAGCTCATGAAGAAACTACTTGGAAACCCCTGGATTGCAGTAGTTGCAAGCTGAATGCTTATTTACAGAATTGTAGAATAAGTGCTGAATTTGTTTTTGAATTGATTATTTGTACGTCTGTTGTTGGTTAATGAGAATCAAAAGGTCAGTTCAACACTCTTTGTAATATTGATCGGCACAACAAAAACAGGAAATAGGTGAGCTGCTGGTTGAGCCAGAATGGATCATTAAACATAGCACAAATCATAATATTGAAGTGTGATAATTATTACCACTGGTTTTATTGCTGACTGCCACAATTTCATGCAGAACTCTTATATAAAGCAAATCGATAACAAATAACATAATAATTCCTTCCACAATGAAATCTCCACATTTGAGTTTAATGAATGTATGTATACTCACCGGAGGTGCGCCTAGCTTTGTGTAAAGAAATGAATGAAAAACTGCATTAATTAAACGGACTAGCAAGGGTATAATTTTTAGGCACAAAGTACACATCACCTTTGAAATCATGTATAATCTTCCAGCCAGTCTCCAGACTGATTCCATAAACCTTGAGTCGGAGATTCAATTAAATAGTGCTTGATGAATCATTGTCGTGAAGTTATTCACAGAGTCATAAAAGAAAACTTAACATTTTATAGCATCAGACAGAAGGAGATAATCATCTGTATTTGATTTGTATGCAAGGCAAGGCAGATACACCGACAGTTTTAATGCAACTACAGGGGTTGGACAGCTACCTGGAATGTATGTTAATAATGTTTAAACACCCTGACAGTATCACGGACGTGAAAGGAATACTGATTGTTTTCTGATCACACAGCATATAGAAATGGGGGGGGGGGGAACCTGCTGACATATCTAGTAATAGATCAACTTGGTGAGAGGCTTCTCCCACAGCTGAGATATTTCCTTTTTCAGCCTTGTGACATGGAGAATGTAGATCTGTTATTCACCCCGGTGGCTAAAGCCCCTTTAGTGTCTTTGTAATCCCACCCTTTGCAGCACTGCCAAACATCAGCTCCCCATTGCAGTCCCTGGCTAAGTGGGAGAGACAGCAGCAGATTGCCCTGCAGCCCATTTACCTGCAGCGCTAAAGGCCTCTGTGATCCACTCCGGGCTATTTAGAAGGCTAACGGCAACACTCTTTGCCTGTAACCTCCAGTGGAAACCATGGGACGCACTTCCAAAAATTGAATCAATTACCTTTACAATTCCTTTTAAAGCTCCAGTGGTAATTGGTAAACATTATCTCTGATATTAGATTCCTGAGCCAGCCATGATTAAACTCCATGCTAGAGTGCTAAACAGATTTATTTGTGAGGACAATGAGAAGTATTATATTATCTTTCACTTTAAAAAAGAAAAAAACAAAATCACGGTAAAGCCTCAGATTCATGTGAAGTCATTTAAGGCCAAGTACTCTCAAAAGGAGATGTTATTGGGGGAAAATAGCGTTGCCATGTTTGTGTCAGTTTGACTCTAGACAGGTTGATACAAGGCCCGCTGTCCACCACACTAATCACGACACAAACGGCATCTGATGTAATGTCTAACTGTTGAAGCAATGGCCTGCCAAGTGTTTACCCTCCAGTCCCTGGATGTGTCATAGTGACATATGAAAGTGCTTAAACTCAGAGAGGCGGTGGGGCCATTGACGATGAGGTTGTAGAGGTGTTTAAATGCAGGACAAGCATGTTTGTAATGAGAAGAGAAGAGGGAGCACTGCAGCAGCATAAAGAAAGAGGAGCTCTATTGCACATTAAAGTGTGGGATGTTTTACAGAAGGTAATAAAGCCCCCCACTAATCACATTCGCCAGGAGCGTACTATCCTTCAACCAACGTACCTCGTACAATCTTCCAGGTTTAGCTTAATAAACAATATATATCTTCTTTTTTTCTGGTGTGAAGAAAAAGAGGATGAACAGGGATTTGACATTGCAGTAATAGATTTAAAGTGTGCCTCTCATCTAGCCGGATACAAATGTAAATTACTTTGATACAGTCATGCTTGAATTGCAAAAAAATATTCATCGGCTGAGGCTAGTTTTTCACGGTTTAGAAAAAGAGGAAATATCATCAAGAAGTACTGCAGTAGTGTTTATAAGTTTATAAGTATATGTAAGCTAGTTCAGTAACAGGTTAATTAGCTAAGATTTTATAAAACAAGCCTGAGCTAGTTTCTTTGAGTAAAAGAAACAAAACGCTTAGCTAATATGAGCTTGTTGATCAAAGCTTTTGAAACATAAAAATATCACCTGATACTCATCTCAAATGTCCTTTTTTCCCCACTTCAACCATGATGAAAAAACGACTTGTACTAAAGGGGTTACCATGCAACCGCTCACCAGATCACCATGACATGAATGCAGCCAGCCAGCTTTGTGGTGACACAATCACATATGGATGTATTTTATGATTCATTTGGCTCTGGAGGACTCTGTGCAATTAAGAGTCTTATTCATTGCGAAGAGCATCCTGCTGAATAGTAAGAGGCTCTTGGGAGAGGAAGATGAAACAGGTTTCCTGCTTTAGACTGACACAAACACAAAAAGCAAGATTTAATCAGACCAGATCTGTGCAATTATCATCACTGGCAACACTTTACCTTTCACTGCCTCTTTTTAATAATTTTAGCTTGTGTACTGACTTAGGGATTTATCTACCTTTGTGCTTAATTTATGCTTCTAAAATGCAATTATACATTATTGATAAACTATTTAATTAAATGGGTACAAAGCATATCAAATGTAGTTAGTTTTTGTCTTGTATCTGACATTAATTACGTACCACTATTGAGCACTATACGTACACTGAAATGTATTATGTCTTGTGTTAAGGTGATTAAGGCTTTTTGATTTTAATTGAAGTAATTCACCATATGTCGTTGCAATTCAGAAATTCAGGAGTCTTCCATGTAAACGCTAGTTTTGACTCTGACTAATGAAGGTTTACATCCTGCAAGAAACTGTTTATATGCAACCACACACATTTTGCACTTCTATCCAAATATGCATTCAAGCCCATCACTGTTCTCCACCGACTTGTGTGGTATTTTAGCTATGCTAGTAGTATGGCTCCAGGGATGGTGATGTCGGTCAACCTTGGTACAGACTGAAATATTTTAACAACTACCAGATGGATTGCCATGATATTAAATAGAGATATTCATGGACAAATCCTACTAATTATGGTGATTTGGTCTCAAGTGCCACCAGCAGGTTGAAATATTTAGCTTTGAGGAAATATCCTGACCACTACTGTATTAAATGGGGAAATTGTATACAGACATTCATGGTTCCCATTTGATGAATCCTACTAACTTTGGTGATCCTCTGACTTTTCTTCTTGTAGCAACATGGGGTTGGCATTTGTGGTTTTGAGTGAAATATCTCAACACCTATTGAATGGATCGCCATGGCATTTGGTACAGACATTCATGTTCCCCTCAGGGTCAATTGAAACACCTTTGGTGATCGTCTGACTTTTTGTCTAGCAAATGTTAGCACACTAACATGCTAAATGAAGATGGTCAACGTGGTAAACATTATACCTGCTTGACATCAGCATTTTAGTATCGTTAGTCCGAGCGTGTTGCATGCAGACATTAACATTTAGCTCTGAGCACCGCTATGCCTGAGAACAGCCTCACAGAGCCACTATCATGGCTGTAGACTCTAATCGTATTCAAGATATGTTGTCCACTGCCTTATCAAACCTCATAAAATTCTCTTTTGTTGAACTGTAGATCTGATTAAACATCAGTGTGCCTTCCTGAGAAGGCTTTGTCCTGAAAGGCTTTTTCTGGCTTCTTCATGTAACACGGTAACTCTGAGGTTGGGTATCAGATTCATTTTTTTTTAAACGTTTTCTTGTCTTTGCTCCACTGCCTGTTTGCTCGTTTATATTTCCCTCTATGGGGACGGCTTTCTGTGTCCTGAGTATTTTATTGCTTCTGCATCTTGCATCTGAAAGTAAACTGAAAACTCATCTTTTTAAATAAGCTTCCCCCACCCGGCTTTTTAATCTGCATATATAAAACTCATCTTGCTTCTTGCTTCTTCTTTGACCGATCCACTTGTCTTGTTTTCTGTGTTTTTCATTTTCAGTTTGCTTGGTTTTCTGTTGTTGTATCAATTTGTTGACCTTTGATTTTGATTTGTACATATCCTTGGCTTTTGGATAAAATGTCTCATTATTATTCTAAACTGTGGAAATGTTTATGTATTGCATACGTCAGTTCTAGGACAGTGTGAAACAATAACATGACCAAAACCGTTTTTTTTTTTTTTTTATGAGGACCTTTGAATTGCAGTGATATGTAAGGCAAAATAGTACTACCTATGTTCTTATCCAAAGTTTGTCTCAAAGATACCAAGACATACAGTAAATAAAGAAATGCTTTGTGACAGCATAATTCAAAGACAAAGGAGAACACAACTAATGACTAAAACACAGCCAGTCACAGATGTGTGCCTCTCTCTCTCTCTCTCTCTCTCTCTCTCTCTGTCTCTGTCTCTGTCTCTGTCTCTGTCTGTGTCTGTCTGTGTCTCTCTCTGTGTGTCCTGGCTCCTATCTGTGTGAATTATGTTCTTCTGTTTTGTACACACATAGGCTCTTCTCATGAACCATTCGTACATATAGCTACGAAAAGTAATGCACCTTAATTTGAATGTATTCCACGTTTGTTGCTGTATGCACCACACCGCTCTGGTCCACGTAGTGAGGAGGTCAGGGTGGATGGGTGGGTCATAAAATGGCCTTTCAAGCAGGGGAAGGGAAAAGAAATGCATGTTTGTGTCCCTGGAGTACTACTTAAGGGGACCGTCGTTTTAATCCAAACCACAATCTTCAAATCTTAACTACTCATTTTGGTGCCTAAACTTAACTGTCTTTGCCGCATGACAGTCACCTTTTGCCGACTAAACTCAACCGCAATGCCGCTTGAAAGGACCATCGCTTCGCGGTGCACTGTCCCCGGCTCACAGTCACCTTTTGTCGGCTAAACTCAACTGCAACGGCCTCTAAAGACAGCTCACATGTGACCTTTTCTCAGCAAAATTTAAGAGTAAAGACCGCTAAACTTGTAAACTGTCACCTAATTTGGTAGAATATCATACGCATTGTTGTGCATATGTTTTCGTACTATATAATACGAACCCGTTCATGAGAATGCGTTGACACACAACATAGTCTGTCCGTCCAGGGACGGGGATCCCTTCTCAGTTGCTCCTCCTGAGGTTTCTTCCATTGTTTACCCTGTTAAAGGGGTTTTTGGGGAGTTTTTATCTTATCCAATGTGAGGGTCAAAAGGACAGAGGGTGTTGTATGCTGTACAGATTGTAAAACCCCCTGTGGCAAATGTGTTATTTGTGATATTAGGCTATATAAATAAAATTGACTTGACTTGACTAATGTATACTGTTGATGGGAAAGTTGTCTTTTTTCTACCTACAGTGGCAACTGCCCAAGTCAATTTTGACTCAACATCTTCTGTGCAAAAGGATGCCTTTCCTCCGAATATCCCGCCAATTGAAGGTCACCAAATATATGATACCCACTCAAGTGGAGAAAAGGTGAAAAATGCGTTCAGGTGCATCATCAGCCCCCAGTCTAATAGAATCCTGTGCCAGTTAGGTAAAGCAGAAAAAAATAAATTGAGAATTTTATGGAAGCCTATAAGGTTATCAAAAAAGTGGTTTATTTAGTTTAGTTTAGTTCATGGTGAAGAGCAGGAGGCACTTTGCCCACTTGATGATAATATGAGATGACTTTAATTTGGTTCATTGAACAGTGCGAAATATGAAATTGGGATTATTTTCCAGGATTTTATATTTACACATAAAGCACATAGTGTGGCATCAAATTCCATCAGCCAAAGTGGAGGGAAGAGACCTCCATGTCGTGCACTTGTAAAACTTGCCAATGCCTTTGGCTGAGTATCACGTAACTTCTGGTGGGAAGTTTGGACTTTTCAGTAAAATGAGTAAAGGCAGAGCATATTTAAAAAAAATATTCAAATGTGCATCACAATAGCAGAGTTCAGTACAGAAGGGCAGCATCTGCAGATAGGCATCAAAACAGAGTGAACAATTTCCCCTCCAGTAATCAGTAGTGCATCATAGTGAGTTTAAGGCAGGGAAAAGGCCACAGTGAGGGTTGCACCTTCCACGCAGCTGGGCGTATATGATTAAATCCTATCACATGCAGGAAATGTTACCGAACAAACTAAGTAAACACTGGATGTAAATTGGATCACAGCCTAAGCCTTTACCAAACACTAAGTTAAGTATAATGAAGAGAATCTTTTCTATGCATAAAAGCTCCACATAGAAGGAGAAAACAATTCCAACTGTCTGAGCAAAGACCGTGCAATGCTTAAATGACAGGAAACAGCTTCGGGAGATCAGGCAGGAGACAGTTAGAGGTACAAAGGGATTATTGAGGGCATGGAGGCGTCAAAGCTACCTGGCAAGTTAAATGAAATGTCCTTTCCCTTTTTTAAATTCTATATACATCATTGCTTTGAGTTATTGGACATTTTGATAACTAGTCCTGGGATGTGACCATGTCGCTAGATCAAAGTCTGACAGGGCAGAAAACACAATTGGAAAGATAACCAGACAGGATGTTTAAAACTGTGGTGCTTACCATTTAAAGTGCCCATATTATGAAAAAAACACTTTTTCTGGGATTTGGGGTGTTCTTTTGTGTCTCTGGTGCTTCCACACATACAAACTTTGAAAAAAATCCATCCATGCTGTTTTGAGTGAGATACGGTTTCTGAATGTGTCCTGCCTTCAGTCTCCTGGTGAGCTGTTCAAAATCGACTCGGACTGTGACGTCACAATCCGAAATGAGCTGGCTAACCGCAACCGTTAGCTCGTAGCGTTAGCATTAGCGTTAGCATTAGCATGCTAACGCTAATGCTAACACTAGCATGGTACCTTGTTCTCAATAGCAAAGCACTGCTACAACACACACAAGTTCACCATAATCTACAAAAGAACTACTTACATGTGCGCCCTCATTTAGAAGTCTTCCAGCTAATCCTGCCTTGTAACTGACTGAAGTTGGAGAAACAGCCTGTCTTTTACTTCTATGGAGCTAGCTAGCTGACATGATCTACATCTGAGCTACTGAGCATGTGCGAGTGCAATCAAAGATAGTACAGAAGAAGAAGAAGAAGAAAAGAGGTCTCACTCTGTAGCTAAAACAGAAACCAGGTGAAAAGAGGATCTACAGCAGTGAGAGAGAGCTGTGCAGTACAACAAAAATATGGTGTTTTTTGAAAATTAAACCATGTAAACCTATTCTGGTACAACCTTAAAATACAATTATGAACCTGAAAATGAGTATAATATGGGCGCTTTAAAAAAAATAAATAGCAAAGAGCCAGAGAAATTAGAGGTTGGTAAGTTTGTAGGGTAGGAAATGATTTGGAGTCCCATCTCTACAGTCTCTGCTTGGGCAAACTATTTAAGCTGAAATAGGACAACAGTAACACTGAACATGAAGCAGAGACAGTTTAAAGACCTAACTGTCATCCCAGCATGTAAACAAGGCCCGATTCAACTGCTTTGATTGAAGGGTGCAGGGCAGCAGAGAAAGAGAAAACAATGACCGATCCATTGTCCTGATTTCTCTTCCCTACATGGCAACAAAACACATTTCACTGTGTCGCATCAAAGTGGCCTAGATGTGTTTGGTCTTGAGTCAGCAGAATGGACTCTGAAGTGCGTCGGCCCAGTCTCGGCTCCAGAGCAACTCTGCCCTCTAGCTGGTGAAGCTCTGAGCCAGACAGGCCGGAGCTTTTCCCTTCAGAACTTACTTATATTGCGTGAAATATTGCTATAATGAAATACAGATGAAGTCCAATAAAACTCTTGTACTATGAAAATGAGACTGGTGAATTATCATTTCACAGTAATGGGTTGAGTTTGAACAATTTAATAAATTGTTTTCACTAGTGATTTTCACTATTCATTAATGTATTTATTTCATATGCATTTATATTATTTGTCTTGTTTATTCAGTCATTTTGGAGTTTCATACCTGTAGGGCTATACAGTTGAGCTATACAAATAAGTCTAAAGTTATTACATACAGTATGTTGTCTTGATTTAACCCTTAACGTCCAGTTTCCTTTACCGTAAATTCCCCTTTAAGTAGCGTTAATGTCGGATCTGTTAGACGTTTTACAGCTCTTTGTAGAAGCTACACGATTTTTACATTGAGTGAAGTATTCAAACCCAATACTCCATGTTTTTATAGCTTCATCAAATTCAACATATAGAGACAAATCGTTCTGATATCAATCTGAAATTCTTCTACGTACACCCGTTTATGTCGACTTGTTTTCATACTTGAATATTGACGTCATGAATATAGTTTTCTTGTGAACTTCAGGGATTGACTGAAAATCAATTATAAATGTTTGTGTCTCTGAGAGAGAGACCAAACTGACTAACGAACAGGCAGATCCAGGCAGACCAAGACAAAGACAAAACTCGATCATGCAGTCAGTGTATAGCCTCATTAAGAGCAGTGCGGTAAGTTCATTTTGGTCGTTTTACCAACTGTGTTTTTTACATAATTGACATTCTCAGTTGTAATCGTTCTGGTGTGATCCTCCTGTCAAGAAAAATGACAACTGCCACTGACTCATTTGCCCAGCACTGACATTAGACGTCTTCCAGGTATAGTAGTATTATTCTGTAGAAATATCAATCCAGTTTTTTTCAGATATAAGGAACATATTTAAAGCACCTTTTGAGGAAAATCTCAGAGATAACGAGGCTCCATGAACCTATAAGTTTATTAAATGCGATTTGATAACATGGCAATACGGTCTGAATCTGTGGCACTGAAATCCTGTTTTCAGTTCACTGAGTGGATATGATGGACTTTTACAACTACATCAATCATAAGTGGCAAATCTGTCAGTCGTGAAATGAACACAGATCGGCAAAAATTTCGTGATGGGCCAACGGAAGAATTCCGTGAAATGAACACGGCCCCTTAAGTTAAGGAAAAGGTTGTGGGTGTGCTTACGTTTCCATGACACGCGGGACAACAACGGGACGGTTGGGTTTAGGAAAAGAAGAACGGGATGGTTACGGTTGGGTTTAGGAAACAACGTGACACGTGGGACACGATCCCCGGCCTCCTGGGTGAAAGTCCTGTGTTGTTTGACCCATCCACCACCCCAACCAACCTCCCTATGCAGATTTTCGGGCTTTCATACTGCTCGCTACCGTAGTCGTTCCTAATGCTACGTCATCTTCTCATTGACTTTACATTGCCATTGTTTTCCGTGGTGGCCACACAGAATTTTCACACATTCCGTGCCACCACCATGTAATGCGGTGTTAACAGTTCTTAATTGTTTCACGGAATTCTGTGAGACCAGTCTGCTCTATCTTACTTCTAGTCCCAGCGTCCTTAGTCTCAGTGGGGAAGCTTGTGTTTGACACTTTCAAAGTGAAACACCTGCTGTCATACATGGGTGCATTACTAAAAAAAACATGAATAAAACATTTAAAGGCATTCTGATGTTTTAAATATGCTGTACAACCTTCAAACAGTCTAACAGATTTTTTTTCTATTATCATTTTAAGTACTTGTTTATTGATTGGTAATGTCGGTCAGTAGGTCGGTCAACCACTTTGTTCCAGACCAAACTGAAACTGCCAATTGGATTGCTATGAAAGAGAGACATTCATGATGCCCAGAGGATAAGTCTTAATGACTTTGTTGACCTCCTGACTTTTCATCTAGAGCCACCATCAGGTTATAGTTTTCACCGATCAAGTCAAATATCTCAACATCAACCAGATAAATCGGCACAATATTTTGTACAGACATTCACGGTTCCCAGACGATGAATCCAAATGACTTTGGTGACTTTTCTTTTATTGCCACCATGAGCTTACTTATTTCGCAATAAATCCTTTTGATTAACATTTGTGGATTTTAGTGAAATGCCTCAACACATATTGAATGGATTGCCATGAAATGTGTTGCAGACTTTCATGTACCCATCTGGATGAATTGTGGTAACATTGATGATCTCTTAACTTTTCACTTGTCACTTATTTGTCCAGTACTTTGGTTTGGTTTATGACCAAATACCTGCAAATCTAAGCTTTTTCCACTGGTGAGCAAACATGCTTGCACTTCCCTTTTAGATAGTAAATGCATGATCAAACTATTTGTCAAAACTTGCCATTTTCAACGTGTAGCTTGCTAGCTTGGAGGTTGTTGTTTGCTGTAGCCAAGGGATTTTGAGAACAGTAACACACCGATAGCAGAAGGGGAGGGTGGCAAAGCCGTCCAGGCAGCGCTGCCTGGAAGGCGCCGTTGGGAGGCACTGGTTATGGTTAGGGTTAGGGTTAAGGTTAGGGTTAGGTGCCTTGAAGGCAGTGGTCGCAGCGCTGCCTGGAAGGAGCAGTTGGGGGCAAAAAACACCGTCGAGCGGCAAAGCCTGACATTCGCAGACTTTATCCTGGCAACGTATATATAGTGTACTTATAGGTCAGGGGGGGAAATGGATCAAAACAGGCAAACCCTCAGAGAGAGAAATGGAAAGATACTGATCGTTCTTGCTTTACTCCAAAACCTCATACAGTGCAATTTGTGTGTACTCCACTTTAAAACACAAACTTTTTCATCTGGAACGTGTCACTGCCTGAGATGGATGACTTCTGTCAAATACAGCCAACCCATCTTTGAACTATGGCCAAAACCCCACCTCATTTACATGAAAGTACAGAACAACACCCTCAACTTCTCATCCTTTCTGTTTTTTTCCCCACATAGAAACATTGAGCCCCTCGCTGACTCGCTCCTGACAGCCTTCATGTCTTAGCTGGGCTGGGGCCACCGAATCCATCATCTTTCTCCAACTCTGCCGCTGCGGCTATCTGATCAATGATACCACTAATAATAACTGCCACGCTGTCACCTCTGTCTCATCATCCCAACTGGCACAGCCAGGGGCAGCTCTCTGCAGATTGCCTTCACAGATTAGGACTCCATTAGAGAAGCTATTTACCCACCTTTCCCCCCCTCAGGCTCCCCTTCACTTTGTTTGCCCACCAAAAGACCCCATGGAGGACATTATAACCTTTTTCAAAGTGAGAAATAACTGCTTCGTGTATATTTCTCCAGAGGCATCTGATACAGTAAATCCGGACTCAGGAGTTCTGTTTCGAGGTACCGCTGCATTGAGGATCTTCCAAGTTTCCGCTTTGGGGCTTATGGTAAAAAACTGCATCCAGCTTTTCTATCTGTGAGCACCATTCATCATGTTGCCAGCACACACCTCCATGGCTTCACGCACACTCTCAGTTAAAGGTTAGCTTGGAACAAGGCCACCCCTCTCCCTCTCTCTCTGCGATAAATATGCACATTCACACTTGAGTTTTCAGGAACTAAAAGAGTAAAATGCATACATATAAATCTTTTAGGAATGTATATTTTGTCGGATATTATTGCAAAAGAATGGTTAAACTCTCTGGTTCACCCCTCCAGGCTGCCTCAATGGCATGACGACAGGAGTTCTGTAAATCACCGGCCCCGGCACCACAGCCCATTACAGCACTCACTTAAAACAATCATTAGAGAAAGAAGACCCATTGCATCCCTGCCCTCCTCTGCCATTACCGCTACCATATTAATCATCCACTTCTCTGCAGAAGGAGCAAAAAAGAACAAAGGTCCTCATTTACCCCCAAAACAACAGCAGGGATCTTTTGGCCTTTTATCTGAATGTAAGCTGGTTTGAGCCGTGGAGTTGGAATGCACTGTTGCTAGAATAAAAACCGATGCAATAAGTCAGTGTGAAACCCTAATATAAGTGAACATATATAACTTTTGGGAATGATGAAGGCTCCCACTGGCTGCTTTAATTAGGCGCAATGAGCCTTGTAAATCCAATATTCATCCAATAGGGAATGATTTGTGGAAGAATGGCTTCCATTACACAATAGAAAAAATAGGTATTTAAGCAGATACAAATTATCTATTATGATAATGTAACTCCCCTGTCTCTTAAGTTTCCCAAAAGGGAGTAAAAGTGTTTTGAATTTGCAATGGCAATCTGCCCTTACGAGCAGAGGGAAATTACCAGAGTGAATCTCGTCTCTGGCTTTCCATTATCGGACCAGCTTCTCTCCAGGTAATTTCACTGGCAAGCAAGTAGTCCCGATAGACAGAATGGAAAAGAAAAATGTCATATTTTCTCCACCACTCTTTAATTCACGAGTCCTCTGCCTTATCAGACCACTGGAGTCCTGACCTGTTTTACTTTCTGCAGGCTTCCATTGTGTGTGTGGGTGTCCTTCCCCCTGGAGACTTCCGTTTTTCCCTTCCTTAACACTGTGCAGGCCAAGGTTCCCTTGCTTCCCCCAAGGGACTGATAACACCTCACACATACTGAGTCAAGGGGATGGGGTGGGATAAGGCTTTTAGAATTCAGAATTGAATTCAGAATTAGCATTTCATGGTGCTCCATTTCCTCACTCTGCACCAAGTGCAGGCAGTGGGATTATGCAGTCTGCTTCACATGTGCCAGATGTGTGTAAAAATAGCATTAGCAAAAATACTTTGCATTTATCTTAAACTGCTCAGTGCAACTGTAAGGTGGTGTTATCCACACCAGACCATACAAGAAGTAGACCGCTTCACTCAAAAGGAAATTCCAGTTTATTACAACTTGGGTCTCAATTTCGCAGGTTTGGTCATCATTTCTATCGGCAATAAAAACATTGTAGTCAGCAGGTTAATTGCTGAGATCTTGGAATGCTGTATTATGGCTAAAGAGAATTCAGACCATCATGCAGGGGTAACACTTACAATAAGGTAGGCAAGATTTTAAAGTGATGGTTCGGAGTAATTCACCCTAGGGTCCTTTGCACCATGACCTCGAGCCAAACACCCCCCCAGAAGCTTTTTTCACCTGGGTCTAACATTGGGAGAGTTAGTGTAGAGTAGCGTTATCAGCTGAATAGCTTAGCGCAGGGGCTAATGGACCCACGTTTGTATCCTGTAAGTTACCCCACTAATAATGCCCGAAATGATATCAAACGTCTACAAGTAGTACAAATAGGTTATGCTCTCATAAAACGATGGATTGGAAAGTTTGTAAGTACACCAGAAGTTTATGAACACTTGCCTGCTCTCCTCAGCTCTCTGTTGCTGCTGCTGCTACCTGCAGTTAGACGAGTGCTTAGGGCTGTCTACAAATTACTACACCGAAAAGAGTTACAACAAAAATATTTATTAATTCAATGATTAAATAAGGTAATGTCTCCAAACTTACCTCAATTATTACTTGTCTCCTGCTAGTTATACTACAGCACTTACTTTAAAAAAAAAAGTTAAATTAATAAATATTTTTGTTGCATCTCTTTTCGGTGTTGTAATTTGTAGACGGCCCTAAGCACTCGTCTGACTGCAGCAGCAACAACAGCAGAGAGCAGAAGCCAGCAGGCAAGTGTTATTTACATAAACTTCTGGTGTACTTACAAACTTTCCAATCCATCGTTTTATGAGAGCATAACCTATTTGTACTACTTGTAGACGTTTGGTATCATTTCGGGCATTATTAGTGGGTAATTTACGTAGATACAAACGGGTCCATAGCCCCGCGCGTAAAGCTATTCAGCTGATAACGCTACTCACGCTAACGCCCCAATGTTAGATCCAGGTGAAAAAAGCTTCTGGGGGGTGTTTGGCTCGAGGTCATGGTGCAAAGGACCCTAGGGTGAATTACTCCGAACCATCACTTTAAGTAGTTAGCAGGGAACAAAAACTAACATAGCAACCAACCATGAGTTAATCCAATTTATGGATTAGTTAGTGAGTAATGAGAAATGAGTAAGGAACGAATTAGGACTTGATAATTGATGAATCATTAATAGGTACTTCGCTATTCATTCCTAATGGAGCACTATAAAGTAGGTCATTACTAATAGATAACTATACTCAAAATCTTGTGTACCTTATTGTAAAGTGTTAGCCCCAAAATCTCCTTCGTAACCATGCGTCCATGCCATTGTTGTACTGTACTGGTAACCTGTTTATAACCTGTCTGTCTGATTTCGTATGTTTCTTGCCCCATCAGACTGTTGTGATGTAGCTGTCTTCCCAGATCTTTTTGACAAATAGAATATTATTATAACCTTTATCAAATAATGGATACTGAAATATTGAAAACAAAAGTTGTGGGTGTCACACAAAATTTCACACAAGCAGCTTTTCTGCTGTCCTAATGTCTCTGGTGCTTTCCAATCAGCCCAATGACAATAATAAATCTGCATGTAAAGATAATATCCCTGTCTCTGATTGGGTTAATTGCTCAGTGATTGAATCTAATCAAGTAAGAGCAGAGCAGTTGAAACATAATTAAGAAGAGGATTAGATTGTGGATGGGCTTTTAGTTAGACCCATAAGTCACGGAATTGATCAGAGAGGATGAGCAAAGATGCCGGCTGCCAATGAAGGGAATGATAGATCACAGGTCAGACATATCACTCTGTGTGGCAGTCATATGCACTTCTGCAATCAACACTCGTTGACTTGTCATAACTTTTGACCTGTTGGTGAATGGATCTTGCTAATGTGAATCAGCAGAGCAGGGGGAACCATCAGTTTACATTATTTTTGATATAGAGGCAGCAATATTTACAATACAATTTATATTATTGATACAGATAGAAACACGCATTTGGATTATGCCAGTCAGGCAGTTTAGATATCTCACCATTACGGATAGCTGCTCATGTGGAATATGGCAAGAGTGGGGTATTACCTGAATACAGCTTTCCATCAATCATAGCAGGCCGACTAATGTTCAAAACTAGGGAGGCACAGCTGACAATACTGCACCCATCTGTCTTGTCCTTCATTATGGTCTTTCTCTATTTGCATTGATTGGCTACAGAAAATGAATGTGAGCAGTGAGAGGAAAGATTTAGAAAGAAACATGGTGAAAAAGAGTGTGTGTGTGTGTGTGCGTGTGTGTTAGAGAGATGGGGAAGAGACAAAAGCAGACAGAGGTTAGAAAATCGAGAGCTCACAGTAATAGAGGTGAAAAACAGACAGCAAAGGCATGTCAGGATTGGGAAAAACGAAAGAGTAAGACAAAGTTAGAGTTTTCAGAGTGAAAGAGAATCAAACACACGCATGAGGCCAGATAATGATCCAGGTTAAGCACAGGTTTGGCTCTAATCCAGCAGCCCCTGGTCACAGGGAGGTCAAGCGGGCCACATCCATCAGCAAAGAAACGCAGGATAGACTCTTAAATGGCCTGGTTCCTCCCCTTCCAGTCACTACAGAGTGATGACGGCCTTGTCTGAGATAAAGGCCGATCCATTGGTCTGATTTGTGGCCGGTAGGGCAATTTCAATACCCGTCTTTGGCTTGATAGATGAGGCCCCTGTTTGATAAAGGGCCAATTTGCCACGGGGCCAATAGGGATGAAATTGCAGCAGTCGCCTTTATTTTGTCCTCTCCTCAATCCACAGCAAACAGGGCTGGAGGAAAAGAACCATGTAATGCAAAGCAGGCACAGTAAAAACAGAGCTGGGTGGAATATTTCTCTTTTGACTTTTGGCAGAGACTGAGCCTGTCTTTGATCATGAGCACGCATCCTGTTTCTTTAAACAGCAACAGTCCGATTTGAACATATGAATCTCAGAAAATTTTTTAAAAATTCGGGAAAGACCTGGCTGTTTAACACTAAACGTGGAATATCAACCATCCCGATCGATACACACACAAAAAAGAACCACTTTAGACGCCTGTCGGCCCCAGACTGAAGCTCACACAGGATAACCGTTAATGACAAGTAGGGAGAAGTGTCAAACGCAGGCTGCCAATCAGAAATCTACACATTTGTTGCCTAGGCCATTCTAATTGTGCGCCGCAGGATGATGAGTATACCTGCCATTACTGCTAAAGTACCTGGATCAAGCTCCCAGATTCCAAATTGCACAAAAGGCAATGGCACACTGGCTGAATCTCTGGAGAAATGTAGTCTAGAGGCCGCGTATGTATCTTTTCAATTTCAAGAAGTCAAGCACCCAAAATTGCCAAAAGCCTTCGGGAGCACAATCTTGTTCTTTGTTCAGTCCCAGAACGTCTTCATAGTAATTAGGAGCATATGTGCTTTAACTGGCAGAATTGAGGACAAGGAAAACTGGTAGGACAAGGTAATGTCAGTCTTAATGCAAGTATGCCTAAAGTTACTTTTCCTCACCTTTTGAGTTTTTTTAGGGGAGGTTACCACTACACCTACGCCACATCAAAATATGTAAATCATATCTCGGTGCACACAATCATCTTGCTTTAGAGGATACCAAGATGCAGACTGACAGAGTTTTGAAATGTGAAGTAGAGTACACACTTGATGTGGGTGACAGGGTTCGTGTGGAATCTCTTCCTGCACAAGAAACACAAAGTTGTTTATCACCAGGAGTTGAAAGCGTATTCTAGACTCAAGGGAGACTTTACAGTTCACGTAAGATGATTGATTTTGTGGGAAAAGAGGGAAGCAAAAAAGTTAGTTAATTGATTTTGCGATCACATAAGGCTTGCATCATGTGGACGCGCCGACAGTTTTGTCGTCATTACTTAGAATTCCTCATGGGGGGGCGACAGAAACTATGCACTATAGCTTTAAATTGAAATTGTAAACATGCATTTAATGTAGGGCTGAACGATTTTGGAAAATAATCTAATTGCGATTTTTTTCCACCAATATTGTGATTGCGATTTAATATGCAATTATTTTTTAAGCTCTTTGTCTTCTGTATTATTCAGCAAAGACAAACAATAAATCATTGTATAGTATGAACAACACAAGGTTAGATAGATTAAACAAACTGTTCTTTCCTGGAGGCCAGGCCTGTATGTGATGATAAAATTAGGTGATGCATGAATTTATATGAATGACATCTTTTATTTAACTACTTCAATCACAGTAGTATATTGAGCACTGACCAAGCCTGATGTAAACATTCATATGAAAGTCAGAAACAAATCACACAAACTAAAGTGCAGATTGCAGAAAAATAAAAAACGTGACCAAATCGCAGCCTTTGCGATTAGGAAATTGCGTTTTAACATATCGCTATATTATTGCAAATGCAATTAATTGTTCAGCCCTAATTTAATGATATAACATAATAGTGGATGCTACACTATTCAATAAAAAAATACAAATTAACTGTCAGTGTTTGCATACTTCCTTTGTACTGCAGTGCGTGAACTTTGTTTCCACCCAGTTCCAGTAACACCTTTTTGGTTGTACATTTTCAAGTCCAGTCAAACTTTATCCATGAGACAAAACAATCACTACCAGATCTGTTTGGTTGCTATCTTGAGGTAGCGGGAAGTGATCGCGCCATTGACCAACAAAAACTTAGCGCAGCATTTCATTGTTATTTTAACAACGAATTAGTAAAATGCGCTTGTGCACAGCATGCGCACACTATGCTTGTTACACACAGTGTTGGGCAAGTTACTTCCAAAATGTAATACATTATAGATTACTAGTTACTGTCATTTGAGAGTAATTAGTTATATTACAATATTACTGTCTCTGAATTGTAATCCGTTACACTACTTTTGCATTACTTTTGAGTTACTTTCACCAAAATAACAGCGGAAGTTTGACTTGGCAGTTAGCTTGTGAATTTCACCACTGGATCAATAAAGTCTCATCTTTATCCACTTTAATACATCTCAGATTATTCATAATATTTTGTATAATTAATATGAATATGCAAAGTAACTAAAGCTATAAAAAATAGATAGCCTAAGTAAAACGTACAATAGGCAAGTAGGAGAAAATGAAAATACTCAATTAAAAGTACCTTACAGTTGTATTGAAGTACGGCATTGTTGTAAAATGTTTGTTTAAAGCACTTGAATAAGAAATTCATGTTGTTTAGTTTAAAACAGTCTAAAGGAAATTGCCAATTATAGTGTGATTAAAACTCACTATTTACAGTACTTGATTTACAGCTGATATGTGAAAAGGTCCACAACCTTGTTTAACAGTAATTTAGTTTTACTGCGAACCGTCACAGGAAGTGCTTTTATTTTGAAGTAGCCTACACGGAAGTTGTCGGTTGTGTACCAAGGGGGTAAGCTTCGCTTCTGAACGCGAACCTCCGATGGCGCCATTTTGTTGCTACAAAGGTATCACCTCTTGTTAGCATTCCACTGACCGCCATTTTTTTTTTACGTCACTTGACTGCAAATAACTTTACATCTGAAGCGTTTAAAGCGTTGTATTTGTCCATTGTTTAATTCTAAAGAAACACGACAATGTATAAAAGGCTCCATTACCTTGTACCTCACGTTATGGCTCCGTAGCAGACGTTTTTGTAAAAATAGGCTAACGATTGTGTCATAACCAAGTGACTTACTGTCGCACAGTAGAGGAATTACCGTATAGTACAGGAGAAGCTTGCAGGCAGTTTCGACTTACATTAGCTGTTTAGGTTTAATTGCTAATGTTAACTAGCATGTTAGTTAGCAATAATTAGCCTGTGCTTATGTTACCTCCTTACATATACCTACACTCTCCGTCTCTGTAAGATTGGAAATGATTGAGATTTCTCTTGGCACAGCTACCAGAAGACTTACAACTTTCAGACACGTTGCTCACGTCACATTTACGTTGTCTCCGTCAGTTGGAGGCTGCGCAGTAAAGCAAGGGATCACCGGAAAAGTGCTTCTAATAGCCTTCACTGGTCTCCGTCCAGAGCAACGGGATCTATTGGTCCATTATATATATGTCAATGAGTACAACCCTTTTGAAACATGCGCCGGGGCACGGACCCTTCTTCCGCCGTCAAACAAAAGTGGATTTGGACACCCCATGCGTTTCATGCCGTGCGCTTAGATCGTTAAAATAGGGCCTGTAGTGTGAATTATAGGCCAGTATATTATTAAATATTGAAATACTTTAAACAAATAAGCTTGTGGCATAAAAGTGTATATATTGGTTAAATCAGCTTTCATCAGAGAAGAGAGCGATTTGGTTTTAGTTTGCTGATTACACTTCCATTTCATAGCAGGAGCTGCCCAGTATAACTTCCGTCATCTTCTGCCTTGCTAAAGTGCACTACAGCAGTGAGTGAGTGTGTGTGAGAGAGAGAGAGATTTATCTGAACAAACTGTCTCAGTAAGCCTGGGATTTTCTCTCTGCCTCAAGGCCGGTGTGTTCTGTTATCATGTTTTTTTTTTTATCTGTCTGACCAGGACTGTTTTCATGCTGCGGGAACCGGCACCCTGAGAACCAACAGAATATGCCCAATTGATTACATCTACTGGCAGACGTTTAATGTTTCAACAGTTTATTCATTACTTACACCTAACTATTTCATCTGTTTGCCTTTAGTTATTATTTCAACAGTTTATCAATTTACTTTAAGCTAACTACTTCAACTGTTTATTGAGTACTTTCTAACTATTTCAGGTTCTTACTTACTTACTAATAATTTAAATGTTTATCCATGATTAGCCTACTTTAAGCTAACTATTTTGTTTATCCACTAATTTCAACCATTTACTTTTAGCTATTTAAACTGCCTATCCATTCATTTTTAACAATCGTTTTTAGCCGTTTATTCATTAGCCTACTTTAAGCTTACTATTTCAACTGTTTATCCATTCCCTTTTCTCATTTCAACCACTAATCCATTACTTTAGGCTAAATATTCTGTTTATTCATTAAATAGCCTATAGCAATCTATTTCAACTGTTTATCCGTATAATTTTAGCTACTCTACTTCCAACCGTTTCATTCATCTATTTGAATCATTTATCCATTGGCTACTTGTAGCTGTTTAACATCTTCTTCAACTTCTGCCAACTGCAGAAGTACCCCCTTATGAATCACTGCTATCGCATGTACATGATTTGGGAGTCGCCACACAAAAACATGGGAGTGGAATGATTGGATAAATCGCATTAGAAAGGCAAATATGATGACTGTGTGTGAACAACCACACATCTTAGAATAAAGTCTTGGAGAAAAGGCTACAGAGATACGCAGGTGAGGAGAGTCAAAAACAGGTCAGGCCAGGTGTTAAATGAACATTTAAATCCGTAGTATGCTTTTCTAAAATATGATATAAAAATGTGTGGTTTTCATCGGATTTGTACAAACCTTGAGAATACATTGAATGCAGACATATTGTTGCAAGAGGCAAAATACAATTACACCAACCATTGTTCTGATTGCACCACCTGTGTTCACTGCAGTTATGTTGTGGAGCAATAAATCAAAATTCAGCTTCTCAGACAGAGATTATCAGTAACCTTGTTTCTCATACTTGAGAATTTCCCTTGTGTGCACTCTAAAACGTTAATGGTAAATGAATTTTAGGAATTGGTCATTGAGCCTATTTTGGATGCAAATAACTCTTTAGGACATACAGAGAATGGCTTTTCACAGAAGAAAAATAAATACATTGAAGTGCTTCGGAACAATCATTACCCACTGAAACAAATGTCTACTGAAAACTAGGGGTGGGGGAAAAAATCGATACAGCATAGTATCGCGATATTTTTCGTGGCAATACTGTATCGATACACAGACGCCAAGTATCGATCTTTTATTATATATGTCTTGGTCAGTTTGTCTGCTTGACAATCTGATTTTGCACCAATAAAATTGAATAGAGATGAACAAGCAGAGAAATGTATCTTTTTACATAAAACAGATTTCGGGACATTATTTGAAATTGGTAAAAATCTGAAGTTGGAAAAAAGGTAATACATTGCAATATATAGCAGAATATTGCAATATGTTTAAAATCGCAATAATATCGTATCGTGACATAAGTATCGGGATGATATCGTATCGTGAGGCCTCTGGTGATTCCCACCCCTACTGAAAACTGCAGCAAGTGTGGGAATATCTTACATTATCTTCTCCGTTAACAGGGATTTGATTTAAAACATTAGAAGCTGGAAGAAAATGTAAAAAGAGAAGTCTTCAATTTAAAATCACCCAAGATCAAGAGCTTTCTCCTCAAAACCACATAGTCATCTTTTTCCCAAAAGTAGATTAAAGTGTAATGGGGGGATATTAAACTAATTTTACACACTCAGCTTCTCTTTCTACCTGTTTGCGTGCATGAGTGATCTCTGCTGGATGTTGCGTTATCCAGGCCAATCTTGTTTTTATCCTGCAATCTTGTTAATCAATTCTGTTTTCCTCTGGGTCATAGCTTGTTGTGTTATCCGTATCATGTTAATTAATGGGAACATTGGTGAACATTGAACACATGAAGCCTCTCATTCACGACCACCAACTGAGAGGACAATCAGAACAGCTATTCCTGGTCATGAGCCTGAGGGGGCCCTGTGCCTATTACTTTACTAGACAATGTTCAGTGATAAGGAAATTGTTTTTTTATAAGCACAAAGCAGCAAGTATTGTCCCAGTTTTCCTCACTATGTACTTACAGTGGCGGTTTTAAGTGGATATATTATGCTTTTCCATATTTCCTGTCATATCTACAATGTTATAACGTCGGATTTTCATGTTAAACGTTCAAATAATGAGGTAAACATATTTTAAACAAATCCCCGTGAGCTAAAACGTTCAGATTTTCTGAACGCTCCGGTTTCAACAGTTGAAACAGACTCTCGGCTAAGTGTTACGCAACTCTAAGCCGGCCTTCTATGATTGGTCATCTGCTCCAGGTATTCAGACCTGGAATGTTGTTGTTTTTTTTAAGCTACTGCAGTGTGAATATTGTCGCATGTAGCTACATGCTAATGGCAGTAAAATATTTCATCTTGGCTGCCAGTGTTGTAAAATTCTCTCCAATTCCGGGTCACATTACTCCTGAAACATTTCCTGTTATATAGTATTTGGTTAAAAAGCCTTTATCTGGGATTTGGACTGTAGAAAGTGCTGCTATTTTCTATTATTGTCCACTGCTAACTATAGTAACTATATGGTAACGGAAGTAAAATATGTCATCTTGGATGCCAATTTGTTAAAGGGGAACTATGCAGTTTTTTTTTTTGCTTAATTTACATTAACTGAACAGCTTCAGAGTCATTGGAATGGTTATATGACTTTTCTCGGGTTGAATGGCGGTTGTCTTGCTCCCCCCTAGCGCCTGTGAGCAGAAAAACCACCCTTGCAACTTTCGGCCGGCGAGCCGCCGGCCTCAGCGTCAGGAAGTATCGCGTGATATCAGGTCTCGCGATGTAACGAATTGCTTCACGGCACTGCACACATACAGGACCCGGCTATCTATAAGAAAAAGGTAGCCATGGAGTTTTTCACACTATCGTCATGGCTGAGCTGGCAAAAAGAAGAAGAAAGCTAGGAAAGCATTGTCGGAGGAGCAGAGAAAGAGGAAACGGCAGACTGACCGAGTGAGGAGTCAGACACAAGTAAACATAGGAGCTGCGGTTTTAGAATGGGGGGAACTGAGACAAACAGAAGCCTGCAAATCCAATGCTGACCTGGCGTTCTTGCTGTTGCACTTGTAAATATCTTTGGGATAAACTCTGTTTAATCTTTGTATTTCTTGTTATTGTGATGTCAGGGTGTTTGCTATTGTCTGTAAAGGTTTTTATTATGATCGCTGTCTGTTGTCTTGTCTCCGTGCGTTCGCCGGCTTCTATGAAAACAAATGCACATGACCAGAGGGAGAAGATGGGAGGGGGGAGAGTCGCCAACGGGTTTTTACAACAGTGTTGGCAAATATCTATTCCGAAGCTGTAAGGGGAGCTCTATAGAGAAACCTGTGAGCAAAAAGCGATAAAACAGCAAAGAAATTGCCAAAACTGCATAGCGCCCCTTTACATTCTCCCCAATTTCGGGTAGCATTACTGCTGAAACATGTCCGACTGGCCTGGGTAGTGTTTGGTTCAGAAGCCTTTATCTGTGATTTTTGACGGTAGAAAGTGCTGCTACGTTCCATTACAATCTAACGTTAGACTAGTGCTAAACATTAAGTAGGTCCTGCACTGCTTCCCAAAATGTTTGGCTTGTATCCCCTTAAAATGAAGCAAAGTCTGCTTGTGTCTCCTTATCACAGGTTATGGCTTTACTGTGGGTAAAAGCAAGAATTACAGAACAAAATGAACAATTTCATGTAAGAGAAGTCTCCCTCCCCGCCTCCCCTCCCCTCCCCTCCCAAAAAAAAAATATATATATATATATATATATATATATATATATATAATATACATGCACACACCTTTCATAATTCTGCCCTAGTACGAACAAGCAGAGTGTTGTAGGACCTTTGAGTGTGATGCTTCGGCTGTACAGTGACACAACCAGATTTATTTACCAGCCATTTATTAATCATTTGGACTGACTCACTAATTTCCGGGCAGAACCGGGGAATCCAATGATGTTAGTGAGAGATGAGTGCATTTAAATCAAAGCATGATGTAATCAGCCATGCAGGGTGTTCAGCTGTCCCTAGGGGATTAAATACTTCATTATTTAAAGCAGGACATATCAATGTGAAAAATAAAACACACACTGGCAAGAGTTACATAGAGCTGTCAAAACATCAGACTAAAATTTGTGATTTCACCAATGATTAGATTAGTTATTATTATTATTAGACTTTTTAATTGCTTCCATGTCCCTTTGCTACTTTGTATTGGAAGTTGGCCTGTAAATACATTTGGAATTCAATAATTTTGTCATGAAAATTATTGTACTTCCAAATTTATATTGTCTTTTCTCTCAAAATGCAGTTTCTTCTTACGGATTCTTGTTATAGATGAATTCTCTGAAACTGTGATTACAGGATTTACGCAGAAAACTGCACATGTACATACAGTTTCAGCCGGAAGAAAGGCTGTATGCAGTCTAAAACTTTCCAATAAAATTGTCATATAATGAATAATTACTGTCTATCAGAAGATAATTAGCCTGTTAGCCCTGACCTATGGGGAATCATTCTGTATACATTTTCAGAATAACAGGAGAGTATGTGTCATGGAAAGTGGGGAAAAGCTATTGTGCAATGGGTTGCATGGGTGCTGTTCCCCAGATGATCAGGAAGGATGTTGAACAGAAAAAGTGAGGTCCTTTTTCGCACATTTACTTTACAAGAATCACTCGTTGCTGCAGTATAGGCTGCTCTTGGGTGTGTTTGTTTTGCTATATTGTACAGAAAATTGCACACTCAGCGACCTTCTCTGGATAGACAACATAGATATATAGGTAAACTGTCAAACAATTCAAATCACAGAAGTTGCAAGTTATAGTCTTAAACCCATCCATATTTGAAGACACGGAAGCTTTTCATTTAAAATGTGGGTCACACTGCCATCTATTGAAAGGTAACATCAACCGTACATATGCTGCACTGGACCTTTTGAAGTGAAAGTTAATCTATTTGTCTTTCTAGTCCTCATTCTCTTGTTCTTTTTATTCATCTATATATTATGGCAATTATACATCCCTGTGTGCTTTTATTTCACATCACAACAGATTTCTAAGTATTATTTATATGAATCCCCCTTTTTTTAAGTCAATTCTGTGGCAACTACAGATACAATTATGAAAACATGACTGTTGCCTATTCCCAGATATGTTTATCTTCTTTGCTGGCGGTTGAGTGGTGAGATGGGCAACATGCAATTTTCTATAATAAACACAATAATGAGTTTCACATTTACAGAATAAATACAATTTTTTCCAATACAATAATTCAATTCATTTAATAAACATCTTTAGAAACTACAAATGTACAAAACAGCAAATGAGCCATTTTGATGTTGTTGTTAGTGACAGTATTGTATGTGTGTGTATTGTTAGTATTTTATAAAGATAATGGTGTTTACATAAGCCAATACAAAGCGGCTCAAGTTGACTGATGGCTGCTGGGTCTTTATATTTGTAGCTGTGATAAAGTCTATATAGAGTTTATATCATAATCAGTCTTATTTGAAAGAAGGTGTGGCATGACAATGCAAATAGAGAGGAAATACTGACTTTTTGTCAATACCATGTACACTACTTTTTCTTAAAATCACAATATAATATTTTGCCTTGGCTAGACTGTTGTGCAATACTACACCTGTCAGTTATGGGGCAAAATGATAATTATTCCTTAGCATATTGTATTGATTGAATATTATGTAGAGATGGTAGTTGGTAGTGCTCATATTATGCTCATTTTCAGGTTCATAATTGTATTTAGAGGTTGTACCAGAATAAGTTTATGTGGTTTAATTTTTCCAAATACACTATATTTTTGTTGTACTGCACATTGCTGCTGCTCCTCTTTTCAGCCTGTGTGTTGAGCTCTCTGTTTTAGCTCCCGAGTGAGGCATCACACTTCTATTCCATTTTTGTTGGGAGTCGCACATGCGCAGTAGCTAGGTATGCACTGCTAGCTAGTCAGTTGGAGAGTATGAGGTTGTGCCACGCTAGCAGCTAGGCGAGCATTATAACGTGTGTTACAAAGTGACGCACGTTTTTCACGGAAGTAAAGGCTGGACTACAATAGAGCTGTTTGGAGCAGTTTGTGAACAGTGTTTTCTGTTGGAGATGGTAAGTCCCTTTGGGGTGGACTTTGGGCTTTTTCACTTTGTAAACCTATAATGTGCACAAAAAGATACATAACACTAAAAAGGAAAGGGAAAAAGCCAAAAAGCATAATAGGAGCACTTTAAAGCTTCAGTGAATTCCCCTTTATGTCTCTCTCCATGGTGCTGAAAACATTCAAACAGTTCGACAGCATACAGCCTATCCCTTTCCTTCAGTGAGCCTCATTTAGTGATACAATTTGTTACATAAAAGAAGTGAGCCCCTTCAGGTCAGAATCAGAATTGACTTTATTGTCATTGTAAGTACATACAATGAAATTAAAAGTGCTACTCTATGGTGCAAACATCCTCAGCTAAGTAAAGAAAAGCAAGGGATGAACTGAAGTGAAAATTAAATGGTCTCTTTACAACCAACCAAGTGCTAAAATGACTAAATTTCACGTGAAAATGTCTATCATAACCTTCATAAAGTTAAAATTTAAAACATTTCAATTCTAAACAGAGGCCACTGGTTCAATACATTCTGATAAATGAAGCTACATTTAATGAATAATGGTTGAGAAATTAGTCCACATCAATCACTTTATTCAGTCTAGAAATGTTGTTTTATGGATGTCTGCTGAAACATACTTTAATTGTGTTCTCATTGGCTGGCCAGAAACAGTCAAGCCAGTAATTGGGACTCCTGAGCATAGAAACTGACGTACTTGTAGATGTACTTCACAAACACTGCAAGAGGGAAGGTCAGGGGGTTACTTAAATCAATAATTTTCTTCCTGCTGGTACTTGAATGTGCGCTGCAAATTTCATGGCAACAGTTTTGATATATGTGTGTCACGTTTTATAAAAACAAACAAATGGAGATAAGCCCACTGTCTCTGCACCTCTGAGGTTATAATCTATTAATTACTTCACTTGGCTTCCTAAATAATAAGGTGTATGAAGTTCCCAGTGGACTGGAAAAAAAACAAGCACTGTTGGTTTCAACCTGCAAATAGCGGTGACCCCTTTTACAACTATCATATTCCTAGGAGAGCGAGTAATCCCACCAGCTCTTGGTTTAACAACCTTTTCGTTAATTGCTTTAGCACCGTGACAATGACTTTCTCCGACCATGCTATTTTGCGGTTTCATGAGTAGTATCCCATTTCCACTAATTTAAATAATCAATGAATTAAGAAAAGTTACACTTAGGCCTACTATTTACAGAGATGCCGTCTGTTGTAAAATGTTATGTCTACAAACATTATAGCATCAACTGTGAAAAAATAGCATCTTTTTAACACCCAGGTTCCACTTTACATCAAAACAACAATATCAGCAACAGACTGCATTAAACAAGACAGTTTGCAATGGGTATAAAAGACTACAGTGACATTGTCAGCACATATTTGCAGAACATTTAGCTAACAATACCTCTTTTGATTACTGCCGACATGAACAAACAGGAAACAAGAGAACTTAGAGAAACAAGCCATCAGGCACATGTGGACAGGGTGAATTCACCAAGTCAACTAAGATTTCCGCAGTTCACTCTAGAAGAAATGAAAAGCAGCGGGTCAAATTCACAGGTGAGACCATAGTTTGTGCACAACATTAGGAATTAACTTTGATCATAATTTCATGTTGAGTAACACTTGAATAGGCAAATTCTGGTCCACCTGGACTAGTTCTTATAAACAGCAGTGACTTAAACTTGTTTCTGCCTTAAAGCGATAGTGCGCGACTATTCCATATTATTGAATGTCTGTTACATTCAAGCCATTGACAAATGAGTTGATTCAAAGCTAATTAAGCCTATCAGCTCCACAAAACTGTATCTGTATTTCTCAGTATGGCTATGTTTACAAAATGGTGTAGTACAGCGAATTACGCTCGCAGCAGCTCGAGTGATGCGTTTTACGTCACCGCTGAGAAAGGACAATAGCAGCGTTCAGCTTTGTAGACGAAAAGGACTGTTGCAACAGGTGAAGGCATGGCTGAAAACCCGAAGAAGCGCCCACAAAATGTTTCAGTCGGTGATTGTACTGCTAAGAAAAGACCTACACGTTTATCAGAAGGACTAAAATCCCCAAAACAAAGTGACCGACGGCAAAGACAAACACGGATAACTATTGTTGCAACTTTTCCTAGTTGGACCGCTGAAAAAAGAAAAGGGACTGAGGTCAGACACAGATGTCGCCTTACTGCTCTTTAACAGGTTAGTAATGGGTTTTGTAACGTATTAGGAGTAGGAATTATATTGGATGCGCCAACAGTGTTGTTGTCATTACTTAGAATTCCTCAAGGGGGCGACAGAAACTACGCACTATAGCTTTAAATCCCTTATAACAGTGGTTCCCAAACTTTTTCACGTCAAGGACCACTAAAATGACACACATTATTTCATTTTCATTTACTTCATTTATATAGCACTTTAAAAGCAAACAAGTTTGCACCAAAGTGCTTCACAAAGACGAACACATATGTATACAAGCATAAAACACACATATATACATATACCGGTTTGTTTCTTTTATTTTATATGTATAAATTAAAGGAAAGAAAACTGGGTAAATGCAGAGAATAAAAGTTTGTCTTAAAGGTGAGTCTTAAAAACATCCACAGACTCCGCCTGTCTAATGGCTTCTGGCAGGCTATTTCAGAGCGGAGGAGCCACTGCAGAAAAGGCCATATCCTCTGCCATTTTTTTTTTCATGACCGGGGCAGTCCACATGCCACGATGGGCTGATCTGAGGGTTCTGGTGGTGCTGTAGGGGTTGAGAAGTTCTGATAGATAGGCAGGGGCGAGACCATAGAGTGATTTGTAATTAAGAGGGTTTTGAAGTTTAACCTGAAGTGAACGTGGAGCCAGTGTCAAGAGGCAAGGACAGGGGTAATGTGGTTTTGTTTCTTTGTCAATGTTATTAACCGGGCGCCTGTATTTTGGACTAGTTGTAACCGGGAAATGGTAGCCTGGGAAATGCCGAGGTAGAGGGAATTACAATAGTCCAGGCTGGATGATGTTAGTGCTTGAATGATTCTTTCTAGATCAGAGGGTGATATGAAATGTCTAATTTTGGAGATAGTTCTGAGTTGGAAGAAACTGGACTTCACAACGGAATTTACGTGCCTGTTAAAACTGAGATTACCATCAAATATAAGTCCACAGACCCCTTTTTAATACGATTTTGTCCCATGGTCCCCCATCTAATAGGATATTTGCTTTTAGATGTTTTATTACAGAAAGTGTCATTTTAGCGGTACTTGGCGTGAAAAGGTTTGGGAACCACTGCCTTATGACATTCAATGATACAGTGTTGCCCACTGAGTTCAGAGAGCCAGGCTCTTTATGAGCATCACACAAACTATTATCTTTAGACAAGGAAAGTGAAAAGAATATTCAGACAGTAAATCTCTGGGACCATAAAGGCATTGAGTAGTGTGTGTGATATGTCCAATCCTAAAGTATAGGGGACAATGTGACATTTAGCTGCTTGGTATTCAGGTTACACATGCCTGACAAACATGTTTGAAAATTGGCTGTGTTCTAAGCTAATAATGAATCGCCTTCACTGTAAGTCATCCCTGGTTCTGACACGATCTATCTTCAGCCAGGCTGAAACAAAAATAAATAATTAAAATCATTTCTCAGAGCTGGTCATAATCTCCCACTTGATCTTTTTTTTCTTGTCAGATCTTTATGACATTTTCGCAAAAATACAGGGATTATATATCTGATTTTCAGGCTTCTACAGGTACAATTCAATCACAGGTAGTGTGCACTTTTCAAGCCACTTCTAATCTTACATTTCATTGTAAATTCTCAAGGAAAGAGGTAGGTCAGCAACTTGTTCTCTTTCTTAGTTTAAAGAATATCAATAGCATACTCCAATGTGGTTTCGACTTCAGAACGGCAATGAGACAGCTCTAATCAATGCAACAAATTACCTGCTATTAGCCACTAACCAGGGCTCTGTATCTTTTCCCCCTTAGGTTTCAGTGCAATCTTTGAAAATGTGCACAGAGACAAATGCATGCAGCTTTATTTAAAGGTCCAATGGCATGAAAATGTCACTTTATGAGTTTTTGTTTAACATTAGTATGAGTTCCCCCAACCTGCCTATGGTCCAACAGTTGCTAGAAATGGCGATAGGTGTAAACCGAGCCCTGGGTATCCTGCTCTGCCGTTGAAAAAATGAAAGCTCAGATGGGCCGATCTGGAATCTGTTCCTGATGTGGTCATAAGGAGCAAGGTTACCTCCCCTTTCTCTGCTTTGCCCGCCCAGAGAATTTGGCCCACCCATGAGAGAGAGACATCATGGCTTGCAAACAAGAAAAGTGGCAGTTGGTCAAGTCCATTTCCCAGCCATCCTACAGAGGAAACTCATTTTAGCTCCTTGTATCCGCAATCTCATTCTTTCGGTCACAACCCAAAGCTCATGACCATATGGGTTAGAACGTAGATCAATTGAAAGCTTTGCCTTCTAGTTTAGTTCCCTGTCTACTACACCGGCCCAGAACAGTGCTCACATTATTGCTTACGCTGCACCATTCCGCCTGTCAATCTCATGCTCCATTTTACCATCAATCGTGAACAAGATCCTAAGATACTTATTCCTTTGCTCGGGGCACCAACTCTCTCCCAAGGTGGAGCAATCCACATGTAGACTAGATGAGACAACTCGAGTGACCCCTTTAGTAACCCTGCAAGGGTAAAGAGCTGGCCCACTGTTCCACGACCACATTTCCCAAAAACCCATCTCTGTTTACATTTTACAGACAGAGGCCTGCCCTTGTCATCTTTCTTTATTTCTTTCTTTTTTAAAGTTTCTGAAGTCTGCAGAGCTGCAAGATGATGTGGGAAATGTGCCATGGATCAAATTCAAAAGGCTTTTTGAAAAACATGAACATATCATCCTCAAGACCAACCCAAGTAGGAAGTCCTCCTGAAACATATTTGATTAGAAGTCTTTTCTTTGCATTTATCATGGGTGCCCGTGGGCAAAAGACAAACAAGTCAGTAAAAGACCTGAGGTGACTGGAGTGCTGGTTGAAGCAACAGAATAGTTGCTGGAGGATTCAAAGGTTGTTGTAGTGGAGATACACAAATATAGCACAACTATACACAGAGGGTTTTTTCGTGGGAGATAAGAAGACAAATGTGAGGATGTCAGTCAGGGTGCAAATGAGTTCAGGGCAATGACATATCATTGGTTTGTTTTATATTTTGCTGCTAATGGGCAACAAATTAAACGATTTGTTGATATTCTTTAGTATGAAGTGGTTCTTTTACAGTTTGTTGAACCCCGTTTGGAGGAATGAAATTTGTGATAATGTAGATGGTAAAAGGAATAAAGCCATGGGGAGCTGTGAGAAAATATCCAGTAGAATAAATAATAGTAGAGCATAAGAGGTTAAGAGCAGTGGCCGGAAAAATATAATTAAGTCTACTAAAGCGTTGGAGGTTGTGAAACATGAGTGGTGAAAGCACGGTTGGTCAAATAAGTGTATTAGAATACAAACAAGTGTTATAAGAAAGGGGCACTACCACATGTAATGTCTGAAGTCTTATTAAGGGGTGAAGAGGAGGACAAGGAGTAAAATGTTAAGGAAACCCAATGTGTGATAAATTAGAAAAGCTCTGATCCAAACTTGTAGTTTTTGCTGGACAAAGTGCACGGGGTCAATACAAAGCTGAATCTTTTAAGTAATGAATGACCTCAGCAATGGCATGGTGAGATGATGTAGTGTTAAAATGTTAGGGGGAAAACATGCAGTGTTTTCATTTTAAAACCAGAAACGCATGTCACATACCCAGGTTTATACGGGCAAATTGAGTTGGCAGCTGTTATGTTTAAGATCATGGAGTGGGTAGTAAATGTTTACAAGCTCCAGAAGCAAGGTTGGTTCAGAGAAATTATTTGTGGTTTAATGTCTCTACCAGTATGTGTTAAAACATGCAGGAGACGTACAAACTAAAGGGAGATAGATAAGAGGGCAGGGGCGTTACTTTGGGTTCAACATTGGGGTCGGGGGGATTTGAGATCTCCACCTATCTTGCGAGGCTGTTTGTGTCATCATTGGGGTCCCCTGTCCCCCCCAGGAAATTTTGAGCATCAAACACTTAATTTCCTGCATTCTGGTGAATTCTCCTGCAACAATTTGTGCCTTTTTTGCATCAAGTTATGGTGAAAATGTCTTAATTTTTACTTACTTACTTTTAATTAATTAATCTCCTGTATTCTGCATATTCAACCCACGTTTTTCGGGATGTTTTTTAAACTGTTATAATATTTTTCATTCATCATTATGATAAGATATTTGGGTGGGGGTGGGTTGCACTGGCCAGTTTAGATTATTGGGTTATATATTTGTGAGGACAGCACGTGAGGAAGTGGATGTACTGGGGTTGATTGAGGTGGAAAAAGGTCACACAACGTGTCCCTGTATTACAACATGGCTGTTATCAAATCCTGATACATATCTATCATGGAGAAGATAAGGAGGGGAGATTGTGAAAAGCCAAATGATGATTAGGTTTTGAAAAGCCTACAGGAGTATTGCACCTGCAGATTTTTTTACAGATAGATTTGTAGTACAAGTTGTTTAGAAAAGGCTGCTGCCAGAGGGATTGTCAGTTTTCACCAGCGTAAGACAAGTAACAAACAGGTATTTTCTTCAGCCGATGCACTGACAAGCACTGCTAGTGGGATGATCTCTGGTCAAGCCTGAGGTCGTTTGGAGCTTTTAGTGGCACTGAATTGAGTGGATACAGGAAGTGCTTTTGTATTTTTAGAGATTGAAGCACATGTAGGCGTGGGAAGCCATGAGGTTGTGGATGTAGCAGGGGAAGATTAGAGTGAGATGAGGTGGATTTGAAAGCTGCCTTAGAGGGATCTGAAAGTGATAAATGAGAGGCTAAAACAACAAGGAGATGGCAGAGGGAGTGGGGGAAGGACAGGAGAGTAGGGTATGCCATTATTTCAGCAGGGGACACTTTGTAGGTAAGCAATGAGGCAATAAAGATAATTAAGACTGAGACACTGTTTTATAGGCTACATGGAGTTTAGCTAAGGGATTTGCTCCCATTTGGGGACAAGCAGGCAATAACACATGGGTTTTAGTCTGCGTTTCATACCAAAGATTTTTGATGCACTGGAGGTCAGAGTTCTGTGCAGGCAGGGGACAGAGCCATAGTCACAATTTTCTAACAAATGGGATTTTTCATGTTCAGTTTATTTACTGTTCAATATATTTTCTGTAAAGTTAATCTACCGACATGATGATCTAAATGCTGTTAACGCCTTCTTCGCATTACCAGGAATATAACTGTGGTGGGAAAATACAGATTTATGTTATTGTAGTTTTAAATGTTGGCTTTATATTGCTGCATTTTGTACACAAGTCTACACCTCGAGATGCAAATACAGAACATGTAGTATTCATTACAAACGGTTTGTGGCAGTAATGCACCAATGTGGGAATAGCCAGCTGCGGAGCTACACGAAGAAGAAAAGACAGTGTTAGATTTAGCCCAGGATTAGGCCTGAAGGGCAGTACTTTCTGAGCTGTGTGAGTAATACATTCCACGCTCTTTTGCCAAAATCAACAGCCCTATATCCTAGCGAAGGCCCTAGGTTTGAAACTAACTTTCATTTAATTGGACCTTATTGGGGACAGTATAACGCCTGAAAGAAAGGCTTGCCTAACAGGTTGTACTGAGGGCAAATCACCTCTTACCGTTTTTTTTCTTCTTCTTTTTTTCACTTATGTTATTTGTCAGTGGTTATTGGTCTTGTCAGAGAGCAGAGAGACAGAGGAGAAACGTGGACGGTTTGTTTTAGCTATAGTATCTGCCCAATGTTTAATTTAACCGTGTTGACAGTTAGTTGGCGTTAATAAATACGAATAACGGGGTTAAACATTTATAACGTTGGCTATAACATGACGGGACAGTCCTCGTTGTTACTACGTAAACAATTAGCAGGTAAGTTGGCTAACGTTAACGATAATTGTTGCTACTAGCTAGAGCTTATTTTACCGTAACGTTATATTAAGTTATCACATCAGAGCAGCAGCTGACGTTTTTACGTAACAGTTACATATGCGGCTAGTGACAACAAAGTTGAAATGCACGTGTAACGTCACGGATAGCCCGACTATGACTAAGGCTAGCTGACTGTTGCTCAATAACCATTGAAGGCGTTTCAAAATCACCACACGCAAGCCAATGCGTACGTTTGGATATTCAGCTGCCAGCTAAGCATTGTCAGGTGTCTTTTCGTCAGTCTACTTGTCATTACGTTACTTGCACATCAACAAATTTGACTCACTTCCACCCCCAGGTTGATATACTGTACGTTGTGTGACAAAAAACGATTTACTCCACAGCGCTGTGGAGATGGGTCTGGCAATGCGAGACTAGACTAATTGCAACTTAAATTTCAGAGCTCAACAAGAACCCAGTGGAAGGCTTTTCTGCCGGTCTTGTAGATGATGATGACATCTATCAGTGGGAAGTGGTCGTCATTGGACCTCAAGACACGTTGTTGTGAGAGAAATCATTTGCACGTAAACTTCATTTGATTTGTAGCTGAGCTGTTCACTCGTAATACCCAGTGTTATTAACACCATCCTCTTTGTTATTTGCAGTGAAGGAGGTTTCTTCAAAGCCACCTTAACCTTCCCCCGTAACTACCCTTTGAGGCCTCCCAAGATGAAGTTCATCACAGAAATCTGGCATCCAAATGGTAAGGACTTACATACCAGGCCACTGTATCTCTAATTAATCTGTATTAAATACGGCCTCTTTTCGGGGAAATGGACTCAATTTTCTGTAATGGCATTTTAATACTTAGGGTTATTTTAACGCCTATAGTTCGTTTACTCTTGTCCGAATCAGTTGATGAGTTTGTTAACTTGGAGCGTTTTCCCCTTGGTAAAATCCAAGCGATCCAAAATGCATCACTACAAACCGCGTGAGAACATTTACTCAGCTTATTGGTCAGATGTGTCAGGGGCGGGAGCAAGAAAGTAAGTACATGAGGAAGGTCCTGTGTTCTGAGCTAGTGCGTATTTCTGTAACATTCCTATTCAATTCTCCGGCTAGCTGCTACATTTGCGTGCTCTGCTGCATCCCAGAACGCAAAGCACACCTGGCCTAAGGAGCCGTTTAGCTCAAACTTGCAGAGCTTGGAGTACAACTGGGTCGGATCACGTTCCCACCACAAACAAACCACTCCAGAGTTCATTTGGGTCCACACCTGAGTGTGATTACTGTCTTCACACCTGCCTAAACGAATCGTACAAGGGGGGGGGGGGTCTGATTTAACCAGACTTAAAGCGCAGGTGAGAAAACACCCTTAAACAGTGGCCACTGGGGTGGCTGTGAGTATATTAGTTTGCAGATAATAGTTCTCTGGTAAAGGTCCCTTAACAAAAGTCTCTTACTGTAACTGGCTTCATAATTCAATGTATTAGGCTTGAGTTTTGCTGAGTGCAGAACTGCAGTGTAGTATCTCATCTATTGCTTTAGTACAAACGTGTCAGTAATATCTGTTCATTTCTTTCTGCCAGTGGCAAAAAATGGCGATGTCTGCATCTCCATCCTGCATGAACCTGGTGAGGACAAGTATGGCTATGAGAAGCCAGAAGAGCGCTGGCTGCCAATCCACACAGTGGAGACCATCATGATAAGTGTTATCTCCATGTTGGCAGACCCCAATGGAGACTCTCCTGCCAACGTAGATGCAGCTGTAAGTGCCCACTGTCTCCATATAAGAGCAATCTCAAGCTAGGGTTAGTTTGTGGATTTGTTTATATATATATATATATATATATATATATATATATATATATATACCGTAAAACTTCAAATAATAGCCGAGTCCCAAATAGATGCCTGTCTCTTTTAAACGCCTGGTGTGACAACAGATTTGGGTAAATAAAGGCCGGTCTCAAATAGAGGCCTGGTCTGTTTTTTGTTTTTTTTCGTGTCGGGTTGTATTTGATCTTTTAAAACCCGTCAGATCGTTTGTTCTATGTTTTGATTTGATTTCACGTGACAGACGCAACCGTTCATAAACGTCATAACAAACAGGTTAACAAACTTTCTTTTAGTCTTCAGTTTTTCTTAATTCTCTCAATACCACTATGGAGACAAAAAGAAAAAAGTATGATTTGACATTTAAGCTGACAGTTGTCAAATTTGCCGAACAAAATTCGGGAGAAGCAGCGGCAAGACATTTCTCGATTGATCCTAAGAGAGTGCGAGAATGGCGTAAACATAAAGCAGAACTGCAACGTCTGTCCGAGGAAGACGACAAAAGGGCCAGACTGCGAGGTGGAGGGAGGAAGAAGGTCAGTGAAGAGCTGGAGGTGAGCGTGTGTGAGTGGATCCACAGCATGCGGGCAAAGCATCTCAGAATCTCACGTAAAATGATCAGGGCCAATAATACGAATAATACGAATTAAAAATGTGGTAACCTCCTATTGTCAATTAAAGGCCTGTCTCTTATAGACGCATGTCTCAAATACAAGCCAGTGTATTTCGGGGATTTGGGTAAATAGAAGCCCGGGCTATTATTTGAAGTTTTACGGTATATATATATACACACTCACCTATAGGATTATTAGGAACACCATACTAATACCATGTTTTATCCTATCAATATGGGCCAGCATTTCTAAAGAATGCTTCCAGCACCTTGTTGAATCAATGACACAAAGAATTAAGGCAGTTCTGAAGGCAAAAGGGATCCCCCACACCATTACACCACCACCAGCAGCCTGCCCAGTGGTAACAAGGCATGACGGATCCATGTTCTCATTCTGTTTACCCCAAATTCTGACTCTTCCATCTGAATGTCTCAACAGAAATCAAGACTCATCAGACCAGGCAACATTTTTACCGTCTTCAATTGTCCAATTTTGGTGCGCTCGTGCAAATTGTAGCCTCACTTTCCTATTTTTAGTGGAGATGAGTGGTACCCGGTGGGGTCTTCTGCTGGCGTAGCCCATCCGCCTCAAGGTTGTTTGTGTTGTGGCTTCACAAATGCTTTGCTGCATACCTCAGTTGTAACGAGTGGTTATTTGAGTCAAAGTTGATCCTCTATCAGCTTGAATCACTCGGCCCATTCTTCTCTGACCTCTAGCATCAACAAGGCATTTTCGCCCCCCAGGACTGCCGCATACTGGATGTTTTTCCTTTTTTTGACCACTCTTTGTAAACCATAGAAATGGTTGTGCGTGAAAATCCCAGTAACTGAGCAGATTGTGAAATACTCAAAACGCTCAAAGTTGCTTAGATCACCTTTCTTTCCCATTCTGACATTCAGTTTGGAGTTCAGGTGTCCGTTTCAGGAAGGAGGTTTAACAAACTCTGAGTCTAACCCTGATGTCTGAGTTGATTTACCCTGAGATGGGAAACAACGAGTTTTCGGTTCCAGAACAGCTGATTTGAGTTGGTTCAATCAACTCGGAGTAGGTTCACTCAGGGTTACGCGCGTGCACAACCACTATAAAAAGGCAGTATGAATGGAGCCATGATTCTATGATTCACCATGGTAACAACCACAAAACAAACGGGTCGGCGGAAATACTCATGCGCACAAACGGCGAGTTTGAACATCCATTTCATTAAAAAAGCAAGACAGCGGTTGCTGCTGCAAAAGAGAGAGAATTGGTGTGGGAGAAAATTGCTGCTCGAGTCAATGCGTAAGCATTAACAGTGTATTCATTTCATATTTAATCACAGTTAACTTATAATATTACTGGTGAAAACTGGAATTGTATTACACCTATAATTTCATTTAGGTGCAATCCTGCGGGCGAAAAAGTAAACTATACTAATCCCATTCTGAGGCTGCAGCACCATGATCATTAACAGAACTATAATGTATAATCATTTATTTCTTTTTAATGGCTCTCACTGGTTTGTGTCCAGGGAACACTACAAAAACGTTTAAAAAACGTTTCAGAGCGAGTCACACTTTTTCTGACGGCTCTACAGCGGCTTTACTATTACAGTAGCCTAGGCTATGATCCGCGCAGATCATACTGTAACGGCAAACAGCAGTTTTCTTTATAACAGTGTACACTGTTATAAAGAAAACTGCTGTTTGCAAAAAACGTAATGAGTGAATGAAGAATCTGCTGGGATGTTAAAGCCTGTCCACGATGGTTGATGTTAGTGATATGAGGACGGATAAGGTATCTAATGGACTGTGATAAAAAATACCTCTCAAATCGTTTGTGGAAATGAAAATAAATCTATAGTCGGGACTCAGTATCATCTCCCGACGTAAACTCTGTGAATTAATACGTCTTTTTCATCAACGGGATCGTCGACAAAAGGACATGACATGTTTGAGAAAAAAAACGTTTTCTAATCTGTCTAACATAAACCAATACATTTTTTTATTCATGCAGATAACAAACTGCATTAACATGCGCCTGATACAGACTGAATGAATGAATGAATGAGGGAATTAGTTTCTCTGAGAGGGAGGAGAATGAGAGAAACTCTAGGTTTTTTTCACAGTTTCTCTCCGTCTCCTCCCTCTAGGTTAGGTTCACAGGCTCAGTTACCATAGTAACTGACTATGAGGTTAAGTTACCTCTCTTTCTGAAAAGGAAAACCCAGTTTCCCTCATCTCAGGTCTAACAAACTCAGTTTTCACTAAACCTGCTTTCTGGAACGGGCCTCTGGAGATTGTCGGTCTAGACCTGGTCCACACCCTTAAATGCACTGAAGCAGCTGCCATGTGATTGGTTGATTAAATAATTGCATTAATGCGAAATTTAACAGGTGTTACTAATAATCCTTTAGGGGTGTGTGTGTGTGTGTGTGTGTGTGTGTGTGTGTGTGTGTGTGTGTGTGTGTGTGTGTGTGTGTGTGTGTGTGTGTGTGTGTGTGTGTGTGTGTGTGTGTGTGTGTGTGTGTGTGTGTGTGTGTGTATACAACAACAACAACTTGAAATGACTGTTAAGTCACCACAGTTTAGTCTTGCTTTTCTAATGGAAATCCAAACAAGTGGGCTGAGTGACGTGGGTCCCTGTGAGGGCAAATCACAGCCGGTCAAGGCAAAGTTGAGTCTTTGTTGGTTTATATGGGCCTATCTCGTTTTTTTACAGGGGCTGCCGGGAGACAGAAAAACACACTATTGTGAAATGAAGTAAACATCTAGCAGCTTAACAGTGTTGGGAGGTAGTTAGAAACAAAGCACAAGCGAAAGTAAGCTAATGAGATTGTTGATAGATATATATATTTAATTTTTTTACATGTTATGTCCTGCAGAAAGAGTGGCGAGAGGATCCTAAAGGAGTTTTTAAGAAAAAGGTGGCACGCTGTGTGCGCAGGAGTCAAGAGATGGCGTATGACTAAGGCCTCACTCCAGCCCTCAACACAGTGAGTACAACCACCTATCAGGAATCACACACCGTTAGTTACTGTTGCTCGTTTGGCGGACGTCTTTACTTGTAAAACGATATAATCATAGTGCTGTAGGTTTACACAGCATTAACCAAACCAAGATGTTGATTTTGTTTCAGATTGGAACTGCACAGGGGATTTGACAACTGGTTACACTTAAGTCGGCCAGATGACCATGGGGCACAACTTTGTCAACATCAACTAGTCACCCAAACAAGGAAGACTCGCAGGAAAAAAGTTTCTAAACCCATATATCTCTACTAATTTGTGTCTTGCAGTTTGAGTGTTTGATATTTATGAATCTTGCTGAATGGCAGTGGCATTCATGCTGCCAAAAGTTCCATTTTACTTTTCCATTTTCCACCATCAGTTGCACAAGACACATGGCATCAGCATTTTTATCCGCAGGAAGATGCATTATACAGCCTAATACTTTCTTTGTTATGTACATACTCATCAGATTTTAGGAGTCATCCCCTTTGATAAATGCACCATTGGACCCTGATCAGACAGCGTGTTTGAGCAGCCTGGGGCGGATTGTTGTAGGCTAATTGTTTTTAAATGAAAGTGAAGCATTTTGCGTTGAATTTCTTTTGCAGGAGCGCCCTGAACTCCTCGTGTTGAACAGAACTTCAACGCGGTGCTGAAAAAACGCCCCACGTCATTTAACTTCACAGCAAAATAAACAAACAAATTCGCTCTGTCTGATCGCGGCCTCATTTAGTTTACTTTATATTTACCTATTTATTTAGAGTGCGACTATTTAGTGTGTTTTAAGATGCATATTGTCTGTAATGGAGGGTTTTATTTTATTTTCAACCTGCCGCGCTGAGCCATCCAGTCTACAGTTATTTCATCAATTATGCAGTATTTGTACTCTTTAAAGAGATGGAAATACAGACGTTGGCTCTAATTTCCCTGCACAGCCAAAGTGTTCTGCAGAGAAAGTGGTCCCTCTCTACACAAGGGGGCAAACTTATCACCCAGCGCTGCCTTAACTTTGACTGCCAGCGAAGGAAACTTATCTTCAATAAGGACTGCATCTGAAGGCTTGTTTTGAATCCAGAAAAACTATTGTGGACAAACCAAAGAGAATGCACCAATAAATATATTTTTAATGAACTTGCTACATTGTTTACTTATGTAAATATAAACTGTGTTTGTCCTTGCTTGGAAGAACTGTCTGAACATTAATACAATACACATGCACGTGTGTAGAGAAAATGCATTCACCTTGCTATGGGAGAGGCAGTGTATTGATTTTGTACAGTAGCGGCCATTTTGGCATGTCACACAGGGAAAAGCATGCGTGTAAATAGAATTCCATTTAGCTGTCAGTTTCAGGGTCCTGGCGTTGTGCATGCGGCCTCACTCTGTTAACTGGGACACTTGAAAGGAATAGAGGCATTTTTCCTACTAATAAGTCAAATAGTTTGCTGTTGTAAAAGCCTCTATCACCCACAAAATTATCCGCTAATCAAGTGACTTTATAGAGCTAAACAGTAATAGCTATAGCGTGTTTAGTATGGGCATAATTTGAGTAATCGGTGTGCAGTGGCACTCACTTTAAGTTGATTTTTTTTTTATATTGTGAAAACAAGTAAACCTTGTGGACATGTGAGTGACTGGTGAAATGGTTCTACCTCTCCACTATTCAAGTCTTCACCTTAAATTAAAAGGTCCCATGGCATGAAAATTTGACTTTGAGGTTTTTTAACATTAAGGAGTTCCCCCAGTCTGCCTATGGTCCCCCAGTGGGTAGAAATGGTGACAGGTGTAAACCGAGCCCCGGGTATCCTGCTCTGCCTTTGAGAAAATGAAAGCTCAGATGGGCCTATCTGGGTTACCTCCACTGTCTCTGCCCGCCCAGTGAATTTGGCCCACCCATGAGAGAGAGACATCACGGCTTTCAAACGAGCTAATTGGCAGTTGGTCAAGGCAACACCCCCCCCCTCCCTCTCCTCCTCAATAGCTACAGACACAGAAATGGCACATCCTAAGGAAAGCTCATTGTGGGACTGACTCTAGTGGCTGTAATCTGCATCAAGGTTGAATTTCAGGAAAGAGACTCAGAAACAGTATTAGGGGACCACTAAGGCCTATATAAAAGCATCCAAAGAGCACCGTGTCATGGGACCTTTAACAGATGTTTCTACAGGTAACTGAAATCTAACTTTAGATTTAAGTCCATTCAGAGCTACTGTTAATCACGACTCCCTGAATATGTGCCTTGTTTTTAGTGTGACGTGCAATAAGAACTAAACACAGTACCACATTATTTTTCAATCTCCATGATTTCTTTATTGAATTAAGCACCAGCTCAATATGGTTAACATCTAGACAAATTAAGACATATCCTTAAACTCAAAGAGTATAAAATCATCTTAGCAACACAGAAGCAGACCCCCCCCCCTCCAACCCCACCATCTTGCAGGTGTAGAATAGAAACTGAGTCGTTAGTCGTTCACTGTCCAGGAGCTGACAGACTTTTGTTCATGAACTGCCTCTTGACAAAGCACACCCACCACTGGGGAAAAAAATAAACAAATTCTGTTAAGAAAAGTGGCTGAAGGTTCTGCAAGTACCTGAGGGAAGATCTAAAAAAAAAAAAAAAATAACTGGGCACCCCATAACCCATTTGTCACAAAATAACAGGATTGATTGTTTTAATGCTGAAATACATTCGATATAAAGATGTAGTGAAATTTTGGAGGTGTTGGGCTCACCTTGCTGGGTTTGTCTGTCTGGGGGTCAAACACGCGATCACATAGCCTCAAGCCGGTCTCCTGGCGGATCTGCTGGAGGTACGCCCTCATAGTCTCTGGAAAAGGTTACACAACCAGGATTTTAACAGACACTATTACTATGGAGAAAAGTCACATCATAGCATGACATTTCATTTATTGCAGCTACATGAAAACTCAGAATAAGGACCTTAGGCACTAATTGAATTGTTGACATCCCACCTTTTAATATAAAGCCAGTGTAAATATTCAGGAGTAAAAAGGGAAAACACAGTAGTGACAATTCCAAATTCAGCATAGATGTGTTGATTCAGTAAACCTACAGTCTCAGCCACTACATATCACGAGGGATGATTCAATGTCCAGGCCCGCTGTATAAGAACAAGGTTGAGGGACACAACACAAGCAAGAAAAAGCAATTCCAGCATCAGATCCTTAAAGCTGACAAGGCTTTGGTCAGCATTGCTATTTTGGGCTCGATATTACTTCAGGCTGGGAATTAAACGCAATATGAGAAGAGTACAAGGACACTGGCAAGTGAAACAGCATTGTAGTTAGTTGATGGTGCTGGTTCTTACCATCCTCTTGCTTGTTTGCAGGTTTGACGTACATAGCATTGAGAGGGAAGCCAGGTTCTCCAGGAATGGGGAAGTTAGTGATGCCCAGAGTGTACATCTCCTTCTCCCCCTGGCTCCTGGAGCTGCACTGCAAAAAGCAACCACACACACACACACCGATGCAAAGGATCAGATCACCTGTTATAGTAGCACCCATTTGAATAGGCATTCAAGCCGCTAATTCCTCCTCCCCGTGTGTGTAAAACAGAAAAACAATTCACATTCTACTTAATGGCTCCCTAAAAGCCATCCGGTAAGCCCTTGTGGGTCCTCAGACTGATATTAATATAAAAGATTAGTATGAAGCCATTGTATACAAAGTACAGAGATATGTAACAAATATGCAATTTACCTTCTGTAGTCTCTTTAGGCATTCCGAAATGTACAGTGTGACGTAGATCAGCGTCCTGTCTGCCTCATTCTGGAAGAAAGCACACATTACTAGCTGAAATACCTGGAATTAGACTGAAAGAAATGTGTCTACAGCATGAATGTTATTGTAATTAGTACAGTAGTTTAAATCCTGAGCAAATATGCATTGCTGAGGGGAATGGGAAGAAGCAAGCTGGGGCATGTCGAAGAACAAAATGCACAGCTGCTTCAAGACCGAGACAGATGGGGAAGAGACAACATACAAGAACACTCGCACACTAGTGATACATACTTGTTCCTCAACTAAACATCTATTAAAAACTATCAAAATAAAATAAAATGCAACACTTCTTTGTTGTAGAGGTTTCTCTGTCTAATATCTACAGGCAAGCAAAATTCTGAAGCTTGATGCACACAAATTTAAATTTTCTCTTGGGACACCTTAAATGAGGGATAAATGCAAGTTGCCAATACAAGTGAGAGTACATTTCTTACCTTGATTTCATAGTTCTTAAAGAAAACATTGGCCTTAAAGTAGTAGATGGCCTCATCAATGATATCTGACTCTATGCCTGAAATGAAGAAAAAAAAAAGATAAAAGGCTCTCCACTCACTACATAATACAGAGATGCATATAACTATTTACTTTTAAACTTTTATTTAATAAGTGTTGTCAAAGTATGTATTAATGCAGTAATTTCCTGTTTTAGTCACCACATCTTTTTGTTGTTGTATGGCAAGTCCCTATTTTTGAGTCGTGATATACAGGCTGCTAAGAAACAACTCCCAAGTGACCAAACAATATACAGTTTTTAATGGTGAAAATCTCATCAAATCATGACTTCACTAGGACTACCAAATCAAATCCTCTGCTCTATACTCACTTCAAGCTTTACAGACACTTAAATGCTGGAAACGGAGCGTCAAGACAATGAAGAAGTTGAAGTTTAGGATGCGCTCTTGAAGCCATATATGGAAGTGAAGCCGATACATGTTTCAGGAACTGAGCAACGTGTCACAACAAGGTAACAAAAACTAAGCGAGTGAACATTTTAGAGAATAACCTAAACCACTGCGTAGCCTATGCATTTCTGTGATTAAGAGGGATTGGCTCCACTTTGTGTTAATTCAAACCTTACCGTCTCCTCTGGCTGGTCCCTTAAACTGGGTTTTGAGGGGAAGCAAAGCCATATTCCCCACCATCCTGGTGTCGGGGACCATCAGGCTTGAGTGATACGCCTTAAAAAAAAGAGAATAAAGTTGCTGTCACGTAGCTATACTTTCAAGGTAACGTTACCTTTCTGGCAGATAGCATCGGTGACACCTCTGCTACAGTCCGCTCCGCTGTAAAAGGTTATGCTACCACGATAGCGAACCCTTTATTGTAACAGATAGCTACTAAACTACGGAGGGTTTGCAGAAGCGTTACAGTGAATGTATCACTTTTGACTGTAAAACAGCCCAAACGTTGCGAGCGAATGCTAACATAGCTATAGCCAACTATGCTATCGAGAATCACAGCTAGCGTTTACTCGGAGGCCCCTGTGTGTTACAGTGGAGTTTCTATGCAGTTGTATGTTGTTCTAAGCCGCACGATAAAAGCTTTTGTTGGTTAATAATCGCGTAGAATTTACTCACCGGCATGTTGAGTGATAAATATCAGTCCAGAAAAATACTAACACTACAGGACCCAGTTTCCGCTTGTCCCACCCTTCAGCTTTACAGGAAGTGGCCACGTTATGTGGCGTACCGTCCACACGGAGGCGCTACCATAGACATAATATATATTATTATAATTATATATTATGTCTATGGGCGCTACCACACCGATTTTCTTCACAAAGGAAGTCAAGTTGCATATTTTGTGTCATATTTTATTTAAAAAATATAGCATTAATACATGTATTTATTAACAACTCTTGAACTTAAAATTAAACACTGTCCTGACATAATAAAAAACATGAATGGGTTGAAATCACACATTTCTTGAGTCATCAAAAAGGTAGGCTTAACCCAAAAACAAAAACACACTGTACATGACACAAGATATTCATGATCTTCGGTCAGTCTTTTTTTAACCACACATGTCCCTTTGTTATTGTCATGCTATTCTCCATCTGGACTTGATATAGTGTATCCTGGTTCTTCATCAGCCTCAAATGTTTTTAACTCTAGTCTCTTTTTTTTGTTGTTGTTGCAGAAGTCCTGGAGTCACACTACTCCCGGTCCTCAGCTGTCAACTTTGTCTTGAAAAAACGCATCATAATTGAGGTTAGCAGGCTCTTCATCAACCTCCTGTAGAAAAGGAAAAAATAGGAATAACAAAAGAATAATTCACAATATTATAACAATGACAAATGCATTGTAATAAATTAACACCATATTGTTAAATGTTATTTTATTGTGTTATGTTTTTGTATGTTTCTTCACCTTCGGCTCCTTGAACTCCAGGTCCTCTCCATACTGTATAGAGAAGTCAATGTTTTGCAGTACTATGTTAATACCTTCCTCATCTGTGCGGTCAAAGGGCAGGAATCTTACCATACTGTAGTCATCAATCTGGACACACAGACTAAGACTTTAGAAACTGTCTCATTACAAAGAAAATTAAAATAAATGCAGTATTAAATTAAGGGCTTCACTCACCAGACCACAGATGGCTTTAGTCAGATTCTTGAACTTTTTGCTTCTGATGTTATCGGAGTTATCTTCCATCATTGAGTACATGTCTGGGTCCAGGTACCTAGTGAAAAAGAAAGAAAAACATAATGCTGCATCCAGCTGAAAAACCTTTTCAATAATTAGGAAAATAGATGACTTTCCTTTTTTACTAGGTTAAGTTTTTTTGAAAAACACCATAACTGAGGTTCAGAATATTAGGTAAAAGTAACATTTAACCCTTCCTTTATTTGAGTCTTACTACAAAAATTAAAAGGCAAGTTTCATGTTAACTTAGGACACATAACACGGTTGTACTTTACTCATACTCTTACTTCTCAATCTCTTTCTTGGCTTTGGGACTAAGCAGGTCCATTTTTGTCATGATGTTTATTTGAGGGATCTCTAATGACACCATGGCACTCAGGGCAACCATGACTCCTGAGATGAACTGTAGTTAGAGAAAAGGGAAGATGTGAGACTTCACGTTTGCTTTCATTACTACATTAAGTTCACATTATTACAAAAATTGGGTGTTCACACACAAAGGGGAACCAAACAAACAGATGAAGACATCGTCTGTCACCTTAAAAGACTCCACCATGAACTGGGAGTCTACCAGAAAGACCCCACACACCCGGAACTCCCACTGCTGGAGCTGCTCCACCAGCTGCTTCATTACAGGGAGGTGTGTATAAAGTTCAATCTGACCTGCAAAAAGAAGCCACTTGTCAAAACTGTGCTTGAGCTGTGAAACGAAAACCATAGCATCAAAACTGGGACAATGTAAATACAAATCCATAATCCCAATACTGTGATGAAAACCATGTCAAATCTCATTTTAGTATGTCCCGTTCACTTTCTTGAATGAATTAATGTTCAAACTTCAGTTGTAATGCTTGTTACTCAAGCTGTCTTGCTCGTAGAGAGCAAGAAGCCTACATTTTTTTTAAATGTATTTAACTGTTTCTATAGTAATTACAATGGGTTAACAGAACACATGTCATCCCATAAAACCCCTTCCTTTCAACTCTTAACATACTGGGCCATACCCAGCACAAACCAGTGGGTAAATCCACCCTGCACCAGCTTCCAGCATGCCTCTGCCAAGATATTTACCTGGGCAGTCGAACAGTATGTAGTCATCCTCTACATGCCCCAGGCTTTCCCCCAGCCAGTCAAAGTTGTTGGCGAAGTATTCCATGCAGAAGACCAGACCTCCGTTAGGGCCAAATCTGAGAGAAGCGTCCTCCATCACGTCATCCACCTGGATGAGCTCCCGGATGTCTGCGGACACAGAAACAATCCGGTTGTTGTGTCGAACAAAATAACTCTTACTGCAAGTATTCTAAATGTAACAGCAAAAAAACATGTGACAAGCATGTGATTCACAACATTTATCTCTGACAGTGCAGGATAAATAACTTTATTTCTAAACTATTAAATAGTACACTTCCCAGTTTGTGTATTTTATTTATTTATTTTTACTGTTTTTTGTATTGTTAACATTATTATGACCAAGTGTGTGGTCACACTACACTGTGTCCTAGTTTAGTCTGTTGTTGTACAGTATGTGAACCAACGTATTTATATATTCATCTACGTAGGCTATCTATTATTAGCCAACCACAAGTCAGTGTTTTAAAATTAGACCGAAAACACTATACACCCAATATACGCATGTAATAACATAATAGTTCTGTATAATATACGGCTAAGATGCACTCTTTGTAATTAATGTAATAATTTTGTAAACTAAAAACATGCTGTATATATTATTCACCTGCCATGACAGGGTAGTCAAAGTGTTCAGCTGCTGGGTCCAGGTTGACCACCTGAGCTGAGCGGTTAAGGGTCTGTAAATGCTGGACCATGGTGGAGCAGTAGGTACTCTGAAATGGAAAATAAAACTCAAAAAATTTACAAATCAAAAGCAGATATAACTTAAACTTGGTCAATGTGGATAGACTACCCCATGTCTTAGCATGGCGCTTTAGCCGAATAGCATAACAAGGCATTTCAGCACGTGCAACTGAATGACTGATAACTTACCTTACCGCTACCCGCCGGGCCAATCACTAGCTGTGCATAACGAGGCATTTTGCCTCAATGAAAAGGTGCTTTGGTAAAGTGAAATCCCTTTATTCGCTAACTGTAGCTAGATAGTTAATATACTGACCATGGTACAGAATGCCTTAGTACTTCTTCTTCTGGGTTTCAGGGCATTCTCACCTGTTGTAAGGCCCACTACTGCCACCTACTGATCAGAGTGTGAAATAAAATTAAACACGATAGATAGATAGATAGATAGATAGATAGATAGATAGATAGATATATAGATAGATAGATAGATAGATAGATAGATAGATAGATAGATAGATATATAGATAGATAGATAGATAGATAGATAGATAGATAGATAGATATATAGATAGATAGATAGATAGATAGATAGATAGATAGATAGATAGATAGATAGATATATAGATAGATAGATAGATAGATAGATAGATATATAGATAGATAGATAGATAGATAGATAGATAGATAGATAGATAGATAGATAGATAGATAGATACACTTTGTTTTTGTGATCATTGTACCAGAAACTGCAGAGCATGTGCTTGTTAGTTGCAGAAAATATGAAGGCTATTAGAAAAAAAGGACATGATGGAATAAATGAAACGATTTGGGATAACAGGAGCAGGTGTGTGAATATAGTGGAGTGTGCTGAAAGTGGACAAGGCAGAAGATACTTGGTCAGCTTCAATAAGAGCAGGACTGAGGAGGATAATCCGACATACTAGACACTATAGTTAACTAACTCCAGAAGATGGCAGTAGTGCAACATGTGGCATGCAAGCTGCAAGCTGCCGTTAAACCCCAAAGAAGAAGAAGAAGAAGAAAACAAGACGAAACCAACTGAAATAATTGGAAACAACCAACACATGCAAACCTGATGCAAACGCAGTTCATGATACGGCAACGATACTGGTTCTCGCTCCCGGTCTGACGCGAGTCACTAGCCTATAATCTGCCATCGATGGAAAGAAAATGTCTCGAGGATCAAAGTGAAAGAAGTTGGCAAGTCAAGCCTTGAGAGACAGCGGACTTCCTATTGGTAGGTGATGTCATTGCAATGCAGTTGGTAGGTTGTTACGTTGCTGAAGTGTGCTCTTGTGTCATACCTGGACTCTTAAATTAGCTGGCTTAGCCAGTAGTGCTCAGACCCAAGACGTTCTTGGTTAACCAGGCAAAGGGGTAACGTTTATGGTTTAGCTACGAGCGATAATTGGCCAGGTTGAGCTCGGATTAGAAGAGCAGCCACTGTCTTTTATCGCTGTGTAGCGTTAATAACTCTTGCTACTTGCCGCCGGGGCGAATGTCACGTACTTGCTTCCAAAAGCGAAACGACACATCGTCGGCTTCCAACGTCAGCATATAAATGTATCGTACATATAACTGTTAATACTAATTTTCAGTCTGTGGCATCGTATCATTAGCACTACTCTAGGAAGGCTACTCTACGCTAACGCTAAACTTAGCTAGTTGTCACTGTGGGGTAGCCTATTAAGTTAATGTTAATAGGCTACTGTTAAGTTAATGACTGTTAAGTTAATGACAGAGCTGATAATGTCAGGAAAGTACACAACAACGGCTTCCTAGATATTGGTATCCGATAGGACGACAAGTATATTGACCAACGTTATCAGTCCAGCAACGCTAGCTAACGCGAGTAAGGATAAGAAGGCTTCAAGGCTCATAGTGATGTAAAAATGACACTTGTTTTCATACCTTAGCTAAATATGCTGAAACAAATTGATATTAGAAATGACAGAACTTCTCTCTCTCTGCCAAACTAGCGTCCTTTATGCAGTTATAGCTAAGTTATTATATTATTTTACTCTTTTTTTTTAATTATTAAATAGATTAATGCAGATCAGAAACAGAACACTGTCCAGTGTAATAACCTCATTTTTTGCCTCTTTGTTTTCTAGTGCTATGAGTGTGGGTGATGGAGGACAGTCAATGTGGGGACTTGGACTACCTGGTCCAAGATGAGGACACCCTCATCGAAGGTGTCAGCAACCAGGTCTTATTTGTTGTGGTGCTCAGTATCACCTTCCTTGCAGGCCTTCTCACTCTGCTCTGCAGGTAAATTAAAATCCAAATTTCAGGATGCTACTCATGTGAAGTAGCATCACAAACTGGAATATTCAAAATTGCTCTAACTTCTGTTTACGTAATCTGGTACAATTTGTCAAGTAAATACATTCCACTAAACCCCAACGTTTTACTTCTAGCTCAGTCTCACATAGGATAACTTGTCTCTACAGTTAGTTTGCCTATTGGCAGTGCTTTGCACTTACAGTAATTTACCGAATGTATTATAAATCTGTATCTTTTTTATATTAATTATTTATAATTCAAATCAAAGTGGCCTGTACTGCAAGCGTAGTTTTGCTTCTATGCTGTGCATTTCTTCTTTTCAAGGCTATCTGTATAACACAGTGAAACAGAGCTGTTAAGCTGACACAACATTTGATACTGTTACCAAAACTTTTGTGTTTTGCATTAGCAAATAATTTGCTGAATGAAAAATGTCAGTTTGCATAGCTTAATGTGCTGTTACATTCATTAGTTTCAGCTAAAGGATATTATGGTTTCAAATGTCTGTCCTTTTGACCTTCTTGCAGACAAGAGCAGCAGAACATTCATCCGGAGAATCAGGAGCATGTTCGAGCTGTCCGACAACAGCTCCAAACCGAGCAGGTACGGAGGCAAATACAACTTTAGCCTTTCCTCCCTAATATAGCTAATTGACAAAAATAGCATAAAAACAACAACAATATGTAAAAAATATATATATATTAAATTAACCATTAACAAATTCTACATGTTATAATGTAATGTTTATTTTTCAATGAGGAGATACATTTAGAAATCGTCTGTTCAATGATTACTGTCATATTAAACTTCACATGTGTTTTTTATTTTTATTTATTTGATTTCTGTCAGGATGAAAATCCTCAGGCGGAGGCCAGACAGCAGTATTACACAGACATGTCTTGTCCTGTGTGTTTACAGCAGGCTGTTCTGCCTGTGGAAACCAATTGTGGACACCTTTTCTGTGGTAAGACTGATTTTAGAAATGTGCACTAAGCAAAACCAAACTGTTTTAGCTTTAGACCATATTCAGAAGTCAGAATATCTATCTATCTATCTATATATCTATATAGATAGATAGATAGATAGATAGATAGATAGATAGATAGATAGATAGATAGATAGATATATCTAGATATATAGATTTTCAGTTGCGAAAATGAATCCAAGCATAATTGGGGGAGTATATGTGTTAAAATATTTGTTCTTTGATTTTAGCTTATGCTGTGTTCATGTTTTTTTCCCTGAATAGGCTCCTGCATTATAGCCTACTGGAGGTATGGCACATGGCTGGGTGCAATTCACTGCCCCATTTGCCGACAAATGGTGAGACTTGTAATAAATGTTGGATGTAGAATGGTTAACCTAAGTTTTTATATTACCATTTTTTAGATACCAGACTTACAGGTATTTGTTAGAATTTCTTGCTTCCATTACATTACATTAGATGTCATTTAGCTGACGCTTTTATCCAAATTCTTCCGATTATGTGCTTTCAACCCTGAAGCTGCAAACTCCAGACAACAAGTAGTAAGTCCAAGTACATAAGCTTTAAATAAGAAAAACTACAAAGAGCATATGAAAGTGCAGCTTCAAGAAATATATATACTTTTTTTTTTTATATGTTCTTATGTGTAGTCGGAAGAGATTTGTTTTTAGCCTTCATCGGAAGATGTGTAGGCTTTTGGCCGTCCTGATGTCAATAGGGAGCTCATTCCACCATTTAGGAGCAAGGACAGCAAACAGTCGGGATTTCGTTGAGTGATTAGTTGTCCCTCGCCGTGAGGGGACAGCAAGCAGGTTGGCTGATGCAGAGCGGAGAGGGCGGGTTCCAAATTTACCCATAGATATAAATGTTTGACTCTAATACCTTTATTAATTTTCAGTCTAATTGTTTTCTGTTAGTTATTGTGAAAATCTTGAGTACACAGTGTTACTCTCTCCTAATTTGTATTCATGTAGGTGTGTGCCACACAATTCCTTTTTTTCGCATCAGTATGTTGCCATGTGTTAAGTTTATTTTTTTATTTTTTTTCCCCCTAGGTAACGCTGCTCTTCCCACTATTTCATGAACACACCGCCCCTCAGAGGGTCCAGGATGGCGAGGGAGAACCTCAGCTGATATTAACAGACATTAACGATTACAACCGCAGGTTCTCAGGCCAGCCAAGATCTGTGAGTATTAGGGGTGTGCAAAAAATCGATTCACATTCGTATCGCGATTCAAGCTCTACCGATTCAAAATCGATTCGTAGAATTCCAAAAATCTATTCATAATTTTTTTCCTTTTGTATGTCTACTGCAATCACATGGGAAAAGTAACTACATTTACATACTGTGAATTGTTTTTTTTAATCAAGAATCGTTTTCAAATCGAAAATTGATTTTGAATCAAATCGTGACATTTTCTGAATCGTGCACCCCTAGTGAGTATACTACAATAAGGAATCTATTCTAATTCTATTCCATTCTACAGCCAGATTCATATTTGGGCTGCAGTAGTTACAGGTTAGCTGGCTTAATTTTAGATCTAAAATAGCAACAATTCTTCAAATGTAGTTAAAGATGCTACTCATTGTCATGTTATGAATGTTATTTAAACATGTTAAAAGCAATATCAGTTATGATGCTTTGTGAGTATTCAAATATAAAGAGAATTACGCTGAAGCTCTGCTAGTAAAAGATACAAGTCTGCAAATGAGATGCTGGCTTGTGCAGTACATTATAATTATGGGAGTATTTTTTAGAGCTTCTCATAATGTTTTCTCTCCTCTGTCTTCTCAGTACATGGACAGGCTGCGAGATGTGCCCACCTTGCTCCGTCATGCCTTTAGGGAGATGTTCTCTGTGGGAGGCCTCTTCTGGATGTTCAGGATTCGCATTCTTCTCTGCCTAGTGGGAGCACTCACCTACCTGGCCTCACCGCTTGACATCCTCCCTGAGGCACTTTTCGGTCTGCTGGGATTCATGGACGATTTCTTTGTGATCCTACTTCTCTTCGTGTACATCTCTATAATGTACAGAGAGGTGGTTACGCAGAGACTGAATGGCTAAGTGTTCGCTCATGAAAGAGGCCTTGGCTCGCTCATACCAGGCTCAGGAAGAGTGAACACAGCATCTAAGTAAACTTTATTTTACCTGCCCCTGAGGTGGGCAGGTAAAGACTGAATAAAAAAAAAAAAAAGGACAGTCCATCAGTTATGCTGGTTCTCTCAGAGAGGTTTACTTTAAAGCCTGGGATGTTAGTTAATCAGAGGGGTTAGCAAAAGTATGATCTCTGAATGTTGACTCTGTATCGCCATTAATGATTCATAGATTGAGTGACATCAAGGCAAACAACAATAGAGCATGAGAATGGCTGTGTAGGGATGTGATGTTGTTAATATCTGCCCTATCAGACTTTGCAGTAAGACAGGGAAATAGTTTTGGTCCATTCAAGTACTTGAGGAACACCCCTAACTGAATGACTAGCATAACTAGCAGGCAATTTTATGACAGCATAGCCAAAAGCAGACAATTGTGTAACATAATGTGATCTTGAATGTACTGTATCAATGGCAGTGTCTTGATTACGTGCATTTAAAGTTGGCTGTCTGCATCCAGATTATCGACTGTCGGACAGATTTGTGTTTCTAACCCGTCTTCTATTACAGCCTGTTCTGTCAATAAAAATGATGATGCACTTATTTAAGAAACCTGTGACTATGCATATTCTTAATGACTGGACAAACACAGCTTGTGTGAAAACCAGTGAATCATCTTACTTCCAACGTTAAACATCTATTAATCATATCTGATTAAATCTGAACCTCGCTGCACAGGACAACCTGACCGTTGCTTAGTAACTTCTCAATTCGCAGATTTTTATTCAAGAGATAAAAAAAAATTAAAAAAAATGTTTATGTTCTGAACGTTGTACAGATAACCATGAGTTTGGATGTTTGTCCTCTGTACAGAACTTAACAGTCCTAAGGCTCAGAGTCTGGGTGAACAACTCTATGTACAGCACAAAGTGTTTCAGATCCTTCAATTCATTTTTGAAACTGGAGTTGTAAAGATGCAGTTCTCCATCTCTCATCCTTTTTGACTCCTGAATATTTGTTTATCAGAGGAGAGGCCCAAAATGATTTGACATGTTCCAAGGAAAAAAGTAACGTCACAATCAGCAGTAGATAATGTCTTAAAGGTGCCCTGCTACACGTATTTAATTTTCTCTGTGGTAATTTCTGAAGTTCTACCATGGACTCTGTAACATTCTTTGTGGGAAAAAAAAGCCTTTGTTATAGGGCTGAATGATTTTTGAAAATAATTTATTTGCGATTATTTTTTTTTAAGCTCTTTGTCTTCTTTATTATTCAACAAAGACAAACAATAAATCATTGTATAATATGAACAACACAAAATTAGATAGATTAAACAAACTGTTCTTTCCTGGAGGCCAGGCCTGTATGTGATGATGAAATTAGGTGATGCATGAATTTATATGAATGACATCTTTTATTTAACTACTTCAATCACAGTAGTATATTGAGCACTGACCAAGCTTGGTGTAAACATTCATATGAATTAATCGTTCGGCCCTACTTTGTTACCTTGTTTCAAGCCATTCTAGCTGGTATGGAAAGCCTGCAGGAAAACTTGATTTCTGCCAGTTCTCATTAATGTTCAATGAGCTAAGTTGCTTGACTCTGATTGGCTAACAGCTAGCCAATGAGAGTCTGGCTATCAGCATCTTTTACCCAGCGCAACTGGGCGAGCTCATGAATAGTAATGAGCTCAGGCAACACCACGTCAGACTGACCAGCTTTTGTAATTGGCCTGATTTCTCCGCTTATTTCTTTTCAGTGGCTAGAGCTGACAGAGGAGGAAGCAGTTCATTTTCACATTCACAACATAAAACACAACACAAACACATATGGACCTAACATATTTCAAAAAATGAAAGTAAAAACGGTTTTGTGTGGCAGGACACCTTTAAATTTGTAGAAATATAATGTTTTGTCCCTGTTAAGTTTTGCTAAGCACCCTAAGGTTACTGTGAGTCCATGAGGGCCCTGACCATCAGGCTGAAAATGTTGGCTTCAGAGTGGGAACTGAAACTGTATTCAGGCCATTTGCTTTCTTAGGTCTGGATTTGCTGTGCAAGCACTGGCCTTCGTGGTCATGAATAGTAGAAGAAGAAGACGGGGGTGCAGGCTCATGTGGCAGATTGACAGTCACCTGTCAAATTCATTTTTGTTCGACCGCTTCAGATAAAAAAAAGACCATCAGTTCACTCTTGGAATGTCATGTTTTAAGGTGTGGCACGTGTCATACCTTTTCGCTGTCCTTACTGATTAGTGTCTCCTCTAGTTAGTGTCTGGGGTGTTTGAGCAACCTCCAGCCTTTTGTTTTTGCCACTGAAAGCATGTGTTGTAAATGCTTCAGCTGTTCTTCAGCTGAGAACTGGTTAGGTGAGAGTCTACCCTGGTGGAAAAATACTGTGACTGTTTGAAGAGTCGGTTCTTTCGTGCAATCTGTATCGTAATTCCCAAACAATTTCAATTTAAAAAGTACAACACTAGTGAATTATGGCATACTCCAGGTACAAATCAACACAGATTTCATAAATGTGTAATATAATGCCAGGATTATACCTCTCTCTGCTCTTAATGTATGAACTAACACCTATCATTTCTATCATTCCATAACAAAATGTGAGTCAGATTACTTACAAGACATCCACCATTTATTAAGTTTGGTAAATCGTGATCCTCCAGACTAATCTGTCCAAGTTTGGTGCTGACTTATTTCTGAGCACAACTCCCCATCTTTCTTCAGAAGTGAGTCAGCTGTGCACTTTCGCAACTCCCAACAAAGATGGAATAGAAGTAAGATGCCTCACTCGGTAGCTAAAACAGAGAGCTCAACACACAGGGTGAAAAGAGGAGCTGCAGCAGTGTGCAGTACAACAAAAAATATGGTGATTTTTGAAAATGAAACCATGTCACCTATTCTGATATAACCTCTAAATACAATTATGAACCTGAACATGAGCATAATATGAGCACTGTAACTACATTTTATTTAAGAGAACTGAAGAAATAAAATGATCCAGTAATTAACAAGGAAAAAGCACAGATTAGAGGAGTGTCATTTTGTGTAGGCCTATCCTAGATATGTTTTCTGCTTTCCTATGCTGGTAATCCATGAGCCCACCAATTATGTTGCTCCCCTGGGAACAACTGCCCTAAATTACTAGTTAAGTCAGAAATCTGCAACAGATGACTCCTAACATATATCTGCTATTTGTGGCCACATAGCCCTTGGAAATGCCTTTTCTTCCTCTGCTCGTGCCACAAGCAAACAAAACTGGATTAGGTCTAAAGGGCTGATGAGGGCAACAATTATTTTATAAATTACAAATGTGTTTGTTTGTATGCACAAGCCAAGCACAATACAACTGAAATGGTAACTAAAATGGGCCCAAGGTTATTTCAGCATTTTTACCCAAACTTGAGGCTCTATTTTATGGAGGCTCATTTTTTGCTCTGTGCCATCCTAGCAGGTTAATCCAGCCCTGCAAGCAAATTAGTTTTTTTGTTACCTAGCTTCAAAATGTTTTCCACACCTTTTATGTGTCATTCATGTCCCTCAGCAAAATGTCTCATGGTTTCTTTCTGTAATAGGGGGAGTATTCCTTTATATGCACTGCAGACTCCGCCCACCCAGACCTCCTCTGGCAGACGCCGGACTGGCGAAGCGGCGAACCCGACTGTGAGACACCCAGAGAGCAAGAGATCTCGGGAGTACATGAAGCCGACTGTTAACTCCAGGCTCTGTTTACCACACAAAGTCGGTTTACGTTAGGTAACGATGACTACATCAGGTTCCTTGGATCGAATGGAACTCTGTGAAAGCCTCTTGACATGGGTAGGTGATCAAATATGAAGTTTGTGGGGTTGTTTTCACTGACAGACAGTTCTCCGGCGCCGGCGATGCTAGGTAGCAGACTAGGCTACTGCTAGCTCGATGAGCTAGCGGGGGTAACATTAGCAGGCGAGAGGAAAATGACACGGGCTCACGTTGGTTACGTATGCAGGCCAGCTGTTTGCTGCTTTAGCTGCTGATGTGTTGCTAGCTAGCCACCCACAAGCAAAACGTCTACCCAGTCAAGACTATAATTTTGGTTCCAGATATGTGCGGGGGGGTATTTAGCTAGCTCAACTTTCGTAATGCTATGTCTTATGTTTTAACAGTGGTTGTATTAGTTGTAGAGGGGGGGATCAGACGGAAGAGACGGTGGCCTTGTTATGGTTCTACGCTTTTTTAGCGAAGGGTGTCTTCCTCTGGAATGAGCATAACACGTTAACGTTACAGCTCGGTGTCTGCTTCGAGGCTGGTTTCCTCTCATTGTTGACCAATGTATCATTATGTCCGCTCCTCCCCATTCCTCTTGATCCAAAATGTCAAATACAGGCGAGCTTATAACGTTACCATAACCCTAAATATTTCTAGTCAAAGTAAAAAAAAACGGATATCTAAAGCTACCAACTGGGGGGGGAAAGGCATCACATTGCAGGATCACATACTACCGATTGTAGCAGGTTTACATTCATTGTTGAGTGTTTTGATACAACATAAAGTAGAGATGGTTGATGTCTGGGGATAATGCTAATATGATGTCCAAGCAGATAGACATTCACCGTTGATGTCACACATCTGGAGAGTAATAAATCCAGAAAAGTCCAGAATCTCTTAACTGCAATGTATATTTTAAACAAAGAAAGGTAACTGACTTTATAGGTATGAGTAACTGACTTCATAGGTATGATGCGTTTTCATCACAAGCGTTACTCAGATGTGTCAACAGAATTGTGCATGTATTGGCAGACATGCCATGTGATGGAAACTATAGGTACATCCATGTTTTCACTATACACTACTGATACACATCAGTAGTGTATAGTGAAAACATGCATGAGGTGATAGTTTTAGTAGGGCTTAGTTCAAGCAAGCTACACTCCTGCATAGTCATGTGCTTCCTTAGATGTCACATAATCATACTTGAAATCAATTTGTGGATTCCCTTTTGTGAAATTGAGACGTAGGCCTTTCAGAGCTTGTGTGTTTTAATGTGACATTTACGTGCATCACTGTCACCTCCTCTTGTTGTCATAGCCTGGCTTATGTACGGCAACTCAGAATGGCCCTTTTTCATGTTCCAAGTAATGATGTGGCTGGAAAACATTCCTCAAATACATGTTATCTGCGAAAGTCACAGCACTGAGTGTGGCAGATTGTTACTGAAGCACATGATGAGACTGTAACTCTTACAAATTAGAAGTGGAGATGTCTAAGCAACTGTTTCTGCTTTAGGTCAGTGCAGTAAGAGGTCCAATTAGTTTTAAATGAAGGAATACTGAAAAACATGAAGCTCCTACTAAGTAGTGGGTTATTTGTTATATTATATTGTATGATAAATAAATGAATATCAGAAATATAAGAAGCCACAGTACTAAGTCAATTGTTTTTTTTATTGTAGTCTGTTTGGTCAGATTGCCAAAGTAATCGCTGCCACATACATAATGTAATACTAATAATATGGTCACAGTGTACAAAATAGACCCAGATGTCAGCCAGATGCCTGTTAATATGTGACTTTAGATTGTTTGTGCTGTTAGCCATTTTTTCATCTGACGCCTCTTGCGTGTTATATAAACCAGTTTGTCTAATAAGATAACTAGATGCAAGTGATTAAATGATTTTTCGTGACATTGTAGTCACAGGACAAAAATATACTTTTTTCCCTTTGCACCACATGAACAATTATTTATTTCATATAGGCATAGCTATTGATATGGCCCTAGCTGCATGAGCTATCTTAAAATTTCAGTTGTCATACACATAGTGAAATTACACATTTCAACATCTGTATTAATAACTGTAATGTCCTACAAATGTGCTCTATAGTTCTGTCGTATAGAAGTTTAACAAAAAAATAACGGAATACCTGCAGTATATCCCATCACCGCTTGAGAAAAATCATATCTGACATTTATGGCTCACTCATGCTTTGCACTGAAATGATGCACTGGGTTGCACATCACCAAAGCAACTAGGTGCATTGGTTGCATTGTGTGCTATTTATTTTTCTAGCCTACATTAGGTACCAAATTAATGTTCACTGGTACTGTCAAAGTTGTACAAGGTTGGCATGTGTGGCATTGGTTGTGCTATTCCTTTTGGAAAAGCACATTTAATCAAACCGAAGAACTGATATGCTGTTTGATACAAACTAATGTGGACATAGCTTAATATTTTGGAGGGACAAGTATCTGCTTCACTCTGATCAGTAGTCATAGGCATGTGATACACATGTGTTTTCCTTTTCCAACTGTTTCCACAAACTCATAGGTGTGGGTTTCCTTTTTGACCTCAGTCCACCCTATCTGAGTTGTGTGTGTCCACAGTGTACCTAAGACAATATTTTCAAGGATATGATTATGTTTTTATTGCTTAAGGTCTGTTGTTGCTCAGTATTGAACATATCCTAGTCTCTTAAATTTGTAGTATTTATTTTCTATTTTTGGCCCTTTGTGTGCTGCCACAATAATGTTGTCATTACATCAGTTATTGTGCATGTGACTCAGAAAGCTGAGGGTATCATGGGTAATGCACCTTTTTTGTCTGTCTCTAGGAGCCATTGTACAAACTCTTTAGGTGTCACACACTCAGACATTCTCATTTTTCAATGAAGATATCATAGTGGACAACTCCCATTGTTAAACCCGGCATTCCAGTCTGAATTTCTTTCAGTTAAACTGCATTACGTGCTCTTCTATACCCTTTTAGCGGATTGCTATGGATGATGTGATCAAAGCAGATTTAATGTAATCTGGCAAGACCTTGGAACATGAGCAAGTCTTGCTGAACTAGAACCTCAAAATCCCTCGATCACATGATGCTTTGTTTCCAAATTAATTGGTTTTCAATAATAACTTGCTGCTCACACCCATAGATTGGGCACCACAGGTCATAGGATACTGTGCAGAATAGCACACGATATGCTGTGGTAGATATCCAGTACTGGGAAAGCATATATGCTGTTTAACCAGTAACCAGTGCTGTTTCAGTTACCAAAATGCACAGCTACTGGTTCTTTAATGCAGATGTTTAAGCTGTAAAAGCTGCTTTGTGCAAGAATAATGAGAATACAGACAATATTAGTCCGATAGATGCAGAAGTGATTGTTGGCCTCCTTTTTGCTGTTGAAGCATGCACAGATACTTAAACCGATCATAGGTTAAGGTGTATAGCTACATGGAGGGATACCCCGGTTACTGAAGGAGTTCTCTACCTCTGTTTACCGGGTTATTAGAACTCCAGTTATAACCGGGGCAAGATGTTTACATGGCGTTGGAGAAATCGGGGTATTGCCTTAACCCGAATATAATCGTTTTTTTTTTTTTAACTGCATGTAAACGCACTGTGTAAAGAGATCTGATGTTACAACCAAAATCAACAACGTTTGAATAGGTCCTATTAATCCTTTTACACTGTGGGACACAGGCCAATAACATTTAGCCCAGGAACAACAGCTCAGAGGTTTAGCAAGGACTAAACCTTTTCCAGAAGACATTGAGTTTCAGTCTAAGCACTGTACGAAATCCTCATTATAAGCATTAGGCAGCTTGTTTCAGCCAGCAACCCTAACCCTTACTAGCCATGGCGTTTGAACATTTAGGCCATTTAGGCTATTGATTCTTATACACTGTACAGATTCTTATTTCTATAACAATGTTGAGTTCTGCAAAATCTTCCCTAGTTGGGTGTTAGGATGATCTGTTGTCTTTTAAATATCTGATTACTGATCAACATTCAAGGCAGCAAGTGTATCAAATGTATGTGGCATCAGTAATTAAAAGGGGGCTTCTTTCACAGATAGCCGGTGCCAGCACAATGTCATAGACAGCATAAAGCCACTCACCAGCACTGCTCTTCTGTGGCTTTTCAAGAGACATCACATGGACGTACATTCTGTTTAAAGGCTTTGTAATCCAGTGGTATGTATACCACAGGTTTGTTGACTTAACATGCAGTCGAGCATGTGGAGTTCATGTGGCCACGAGAACCTATTGCTGCTTGGTAACAATCGTTTAGGGTGTTAAAAAAAGATACAGAGCCCTGCTAAAAGGGGATGCAATACTTTTGGTCAGTCAGTCTACAAAATGCAACAGATTTGGATTTGCCGGGACCTCAAGTATCCGGTAGATTGAAGGTGATTGATCTAATACCTCAGCCAGTGTTTGTCAATAATATTCCAACCTGACCTATTACATGACTCAAGGGCCATCGATTCATTTCGTTCTCAGATAGGCTTTCTAAGTCTGTAGATAGCTCTGGACCTGTTGTCATGCTGCCATGTTTGCTGGTTGTCTTGTGAAGGGCTTTATTTTCTTTTCTTCAATTTCTTTCATGCAAAGGGAATTGATGCAGACCAAATGTTGCAGTGGTGGAGAGCCAATACATAGTGTTAGAACAATATGTGTGTAGGCCTATATGCAACCATGTGTATTATGAGGCCTGTCTCATTTCAACTAATTTTAGCCCTGTGCCACTCCAGAGAAAAGTTATTTGCCTTGTTGAAGTGTCTCTCCCCTTTGTAATGCATAATTCTGTGTCCAGAGGGGTCAAGAGGGTCCAGAGCGCGGCTAACATCTTAACATGTTTGTAATACAGCTATTTTTGACCAGTCTGAAACGCCAATTTAATACTGAATAAACATTTTTGATGCAACAGTTTCATCACTCCTCCATCCATGTATTAAAATACAGTACCACATCACTTGACAGGTTTGTGTTCCTATAGTATCTAAACACAGGAAGTCGACCTGTTACCCACTCTACAAGATAATGTAGCATCACAGGAATGGGTGTAATCTTGATTGTGTAGTACACACTTCACTTGTCCATTGTACACATGTCCAACTGTGAATCTTAAGTAAAAGTGTGTGGATGCTATTTTGAGTCATGTTGCCCTCATGCCAATTTTAGTGTGTCCTCTACTTTGTACAGTGTAGAATGTTTTCTTGTTTACTGACCTCTGTCTCTGCTCATCAATGAAAATATAGTTTTCGGTGTTACTCATGTCCCAGATCTATGGAAACGGTTCTAAAGAATAAAAAAATAAAATAAAAGAGTTAAATAAGAAGTGTGAATTCACCTCTCCTTAAATCTTTTTAAAACGGATATTCACATTATGTCGACAGTAATCGGAGATAGTGTTGTTCTTGCATCATGTTTATTTTAAGATTTGTTCTACAGCTATTAGTTTCATAGCAGACACCAAGCGAAATGGCATATTATTACTACCCAACAGGCTGGTCGCTGCTTTTCACAGTAAAATATTTCCAGTCATGAGAACTTTGAATGAGTTTTGTGTTAAAAACAATGACACGCTGATATATACTGTATGTGAATATATTAAAGTCCAGCTTGAGTCTGACTTTTAGCACTCTGCTCAGTTCATTTAACTCAGCTACTTCAAATGGATCCAGGATAAACGCTTCATCAGGGATCTAACCTGTGTCCCCGGCTGATAGGTGGTCTAAAGTATTTGGACAAGGTGCTGAATCTCTTCTTTGTTGCCTTCTGCTCTTTGTAAATCTGTGACTAAGGGCTTGAAGGCTCCACGTAATGAAAAGTGAGACAGGCGGAATCCCGTGCAGGCAGAATTTAAACCTCGTCATTTTCTTCCTGTCAGAATTCCAACATTCCTGCTCTCAATTTCCCCTTCTTTGGCATGTGGACTGTTGGCATGTAGGCTAAAATATTCAGTTCAGTCTGGGCAACAAATGTTCAGCCTGGAGGAAGAACTATAGGAAGAATATGAAGGATGGAAAAAGAACAATGTGGGGAAAAAAAAAAAGATCTGAACAAAAGTGAAACTGAACAATGATTACAAGCAAAGTTGAGAGAAAGTTTGCGGGAGCAGTAAGTGTGAGCTGCATACTTGTGACTGTATTTACTCTGGTCTTCAGGGAGCACCTGGGGAAAGATAACATGCCATTTTTGTAGCTTGTCATGTGAAATGTTAATAGACTTGCAACTTGATGTAATTACACTAGTTTTATCATGCACCCAGCACTCATCGTGCATGTCTGTCTGTTGTTTAGATCCAGACATTTGGAGTGGAGGCTCCATGCAAGACAGTAGAAGACTTGACAAGTGGCATCGTCATGGCCCAAGCTCTACAGAAAATGTGAGTTTTCATCCTGAAGCGTGGCGTGTCAGAAAATGCATTATTTGTTGTATTAGTTACATCTTTATAAAAAAACCTTTTTCTTTCTATGTTATTTTACATTGTTGGTGGTAAAGGAATATGTCAGGTCGTACAGTAAACATAACTCTCACTAATAAGTAAACCTATTAAAACAGTCAATAGGACTCCATCACTGTCTGCCTTTTTCTCATTCAGTTTCCTAAATGTGTAGATTCTGAAGATGCCCCTTCTTGATGATCCCACTTAAAATAAATGTTACTCTTTTAATCCCTATTCTTGTGTCTGTGCAAATTTTCTAGAGATGTAGTGTATTTCAATGACTCTTGGATTAGTAGAGTCAAGCCAGAGGTTGGAGATAACTGGAGGTTAAAGGTAAGCATCAATTAGTCTTTGTTTATTAGCAGGTGACATAGCAGACCTTTCCAATTGTAAATGAGTAATATATCTAGAAATGGTGATTATCTGTTGGTACTGTATGGTCCTGATGACTTAGGTGATCCCACTACATCTTTGTCACATTTCAAAATATAGATATATCTGAGTCTTAACCTTTGTTGCGTTTCTCTCTTGTTTCAGATCAGCAATCTAAAGAAAGTTCTAAAAGGCATCCTAGACTATAACCAGGAGGTAAGAAGAATCTACTGTATTCATTTTGATTTGATCAATATCTAGCATCCACTTTACATAAGAATATGTGTTGCTAACAGGGACAAGTTGTGACTGCCGAACACCACCCTCAACCGCTGTAGCACAGCACAGGTTATGATAATCCACTTTTCATATAATGATGTACTGTGATTATTAAAGCATATTTTGTGCCTGTCTAGATCCTAGGCCAGCACATTAACGACTTCACACTACCAGATGTTAACCTTATTGGAGAGCACTCTGATGCAGCAGAACTTGGGAGGATGCTTCAACTTATACTGGGCTGTGCTGTCAACTGTGAACAGAAACAAGGTACATTGTGTGTGTGTGTGTGCGTGTGCACGCATATGCAATTTAATATTGAGAAACAATGGTCTGTGATATCGCATTGCATTTACAGCAGATTCAGAGGCTCAAATTTCCCCCATCATTGTGTCTATTTCTCTGTGCTCTCTAGAATACATCCAGACCATAATGATGATGGAGGAGTCAGTGCAGCATGTTGTCATGACAGCCATCCAAGAGGTGAACTATCATGCTATTTTGACCGGTTACCAAATTGATTGCAGGTAATTGTTGATAAACTATGAGAATTAGATGGGATTGGTCAGATAGATTGTTAACAGAAACAGGGTTGTGGGTGGGATTGGGATGGCACATCTGCAGGATCAGCTGGTAATCCTGTGAGTTCGGGCAGATGCAGGATTGACACAACGGTCCCGCTTGCTCGGTTGGCATCATCACTGAACCAAGGTGTAACAAGTGTCGGCGCTGTGTACACTTCACATGAACCATTAACTTGTTTTTGTGTGTTTCTGCAGCTGATGAGTAAAGAGACTCCGGTGATGGGAGGAAATGACTCGTATGTGGATCTAGACAGACAGGTATGGAGACTTTATAGAACTGCAAGTGTCTTCAATAGGGTCTCAAATTTCAGAAGGCACACTCGTACTGTCAGGAAGTATGTACAAGTTTAAATGTAACTGTCCTGTAATAAATAGACTTTACTTGTAAGATACAAAATTGAACATTCACACGAAACTCGGAAGTCTTTGATATCACACACAGACACCCTCCGGTATCTGGACTGTCCACTGAAACCTCAACACCATTGTCATTACACACACAGTACTCCCTATAAAACTCGACCCAGATCTCCCCTTCAACCAGTATTTCACCCTCCTCCTTGTTTTGGCCACAGGCCTGTAAACCAGCTGGATGTGTGGAAAAGCTAGCTTCAGCAGAAGCGCTGTGCTATTGTGCAATCATTACTGTGTATAAACTGCCTCAAAAACATCTCCCGCTGTTTTTTGGGGGTAGATGTATTTGTTTAGCCCTTGATCCAACGTGTCCGTGAGATTTTAAAAGTGTTTCTTTAGTCTCGTCCAAGTGGACAGTACATTTCGTGGAAATCAAAGTAAATCTGCAGGGTTTTTATTTGTGTCTTTCTCTTCTCAGCTGAAGAAGACAGCAGAGGAGCTGAATGATGCTTTGTCTACCAAGGAAGAGATCGCCCAGAGGTGCCGCGAGCTTGACATGCAGGTTGGTTTTATGCCGTTGTTATCCGCCATGTTTAAGGCTGTTTGACCGCTGGTTTTGTACATCATGGCACAGTGTGCAGGAACTCCTGTCGCGTGTCTGAATGACTAGCCTGAAAGACAACACCAGCAGTGAGCCTGGCGAGGTTTTAGAGTTCAGTTAGTTATCACAGTGGCACATTATTAAAAAAGGTCAGGATGGGAATAACTGACATTAAAGTGGATAACTTTATTATTTGCGGCCAGTTATTATGACCGGACCATTTGGTCTTTGTATTCATGGTGCTGAAATATTTCCATCATAAAATTTCCCAAGTGCTTAACATATTCATCAATTATCAGTATTGTTAGGAAAATGACACAAATGTATAATTTAAACACTTGAGTGTCGGGCATTACTCATTAGCCTTTAGCAATTATATTTGTGTAATAACTGGAAAGATACAAGAACACTTATGTCCACCTAATTAGATTTTAATCTTACCTTTGCTGCTATATTGTGTAACTCTTTTACTATCTTACTGATTGTGTCATACTTCTTATTGCTATTTTTGGTTACATTTTAAAACCAGCTCCTGTTTTTTTGCATAATTACACTATAATTACATAGTATCAATTAAAGCTGATTCTGTTGTTACTGATGGACTCTTCCTATGTTTATATCCCAGATTGTGGATTTCTTTTTTACCTTAACACTGATAAGCTTTTGTAAAATCTATCATAATGGACATATTTTATTTACATTTTATTTCTGCTAATGATGACACAGTTATTGCAGAAAATGGAGCTGTAATTTAAAGGGTGACCTGCTCTCCTGTTGTGTTAAATGGGTTTCCTCTTATTTCCTGACTATTTCCACACTGTGTGCCTTGCTTTAAAGGCCCTCCATGTCCAAGAGGAGCGTGATAGACTGAGGTTAGACTTTAATGAGCTAGAAGAGAGGGTAAATCCAAACTTTCTTTTCTTTCCGTCTCTTTTTTTTTTCCCCATTCATGGTGTGTGGCGTGTCTAATAGTCCTGGATTTTTTTCAGTCTGCTTGCACCAGCATCCCCCCCCTTCGGAATCCAGATCCCCCTTCTCCTAATTATGTGTGCATGTGTGTGTACACGTTTGTGGACACGTATAAACGTGGTCCTCTCTTGGGGCACACCAGCCACAACTGCAGTTTTGTGTGGGTGTGTCAGTTGTCACCCCTTCACTAATTATCCTATGTCTTTTTACCTTGGTATGTTTCATTGCTTCCCCACAGCAATAGTAGACAGTAAGGGGAAACCAGGAAAGAGTAATTTCTTGGCAAAACTGTTGAATATATGCAACAACAACAACAAAAAGTTTACACATACTGTATATTACTAATATGTGAGATTACTATTTGTGATTTAAGTATGTTTTTAGGGAACCCTTTCCTGACTACCTTTCTATTTCCGTTCTGTTCTGGTCACAGCTGTAATGGGACATGTGCTTGTTGCAGTGAGGGAATTTTCACACCAGTGCAAGTTCTCCCAGAATGCTTCCATATTACAGTGTTAATGACATTTAAATGGCATACATTTTACACATGGAAGTCTTAACATTTAAAAAAAAAAAAAAGCAGACATAGCTAGAAGAAAAGTCAGAAATACCTATTGGCATTTATTTTAAAGTCACAGTATTTTGCTGTAGGGTCATTGACTTAAAGCTTTAGTGCGTAACTTTTTGATATTAATGAACGTCCGTTACATTCAAGCCATTGCCAAATGAGTTGCTACAAAGCTAATTAAGATTATCCGCTCCAAACAACTCTCTCTGTATTTCTCAGTATGTATGTATGTATGTTCAGAAGATTGTGTCGTCCGGTGACTTTCCCGCGCAGAAACTCGTGTGAAGATAATATCTTCTGAAGAGTTCATGTTTTTTTTTTTAAACCTCCGTCTCCTCCTTGGCTACTAGCAACTCAGTGGGGGAATGGGTGGGCGGGAGGGCGTGCGCGATCACATAAGGCTCATATAGCGTGGACGCGCCTACAGTGTTGTTGTCATTACTTCGAATTTCTCATGGGGGCGACAGAAACTACGCACTATAGCTCTAATCCTGGCAGAGAAAACAGTCAGGGTTGAGAAATGATGGAATGTGGTAATGGCTTTACATGCCAGGTAATTTAAAATTTGAAAATAAGCCTGCTCATTGATTTTACAGATTTGTCTCTATTTTCTCTTAAAACAAATATTAAGATCAGTTCTTGTGTTTTCTGAGGTGCAGCAGACTTGGTAATTAATTAGTATCAATATTGGCCCATTACAAACAAACAAATCTGCTCCTGCTTTGCTTTGTGTGGAGTTTGATACCCTGTCTATCACGTTGGGAAGGCAACATCAAACCATATGTAGCTCTCTTTGCTATGTTGGAGTTTGTTGGTTTGCCATGTTGAAGTGTGTTTGGTGTGTGCTTGCTTTATTACCAGAATCAATGCTGCAGTGATATAATCCTAACCTAATGGATTAAATGCTGTAAAAAAAAAAATAGGCTACGTGTACATGAAAGTAGCTTGAGCGACAAAATTTGAAAACTAATTTGCCTTTTCTGCCTCTCTTCTCTCCATCTTGAACATTCTTTCCCTCTATTCTCTACACCTCTCGTGCTCCCTTTTATCCTTCCATCCTCCATGTCATTCTTTTTTTTTCCTCTTTCCTCTATTTTTCACCTTTCTTGTTATCCAAATCCTTGTCTTCTCCCTACTCATCCAATTCCGTGTATCTCACTGCTGAACCATTCCTTTCTGCTCCTCCTTTTTTTTTCCTTTTGCGTTTCTGTTCTTTGCCCTCCTTTTCCCTCCCTTCCCTCCCACAGGTGGCAGCCCTGCAAGAGGAGAAGAGCAGTTTGCTGGCAGAAAACCAGATCCTGATGGAGAGACTTAACCAGTCTGACTCCATAGAGGACATAAACAGCCCTGCTGGACGCAGACACCTCCAGCTGCAGACACAACTGGAGCAACTGCAGGAAGAAACTTTTAGGTGTGGAGATGCTAGAAGCAGACAAATGTTCATGTCATATAAAAAAAATTGAGAGTTGGATTGACTGATGCTGTTGTCAAAATCAGATTTTCAAGATGATTATTGTTGCTAATTATTATTTTTTTTAGGTTGGAGGCATCAAAAGATGATTATCGGATCCGTTGCGAAGAGCTTGAAAAAGAACTCTTGGACGTGAAGTCGCAGAATGAAGAGCTTGCGTCGCTGGCTGATGAAGCCCAGTCTCTCAAGGACGAGATGGATGTCCTCCGGTAAGACGAGGATGCAAACGGTTTGCTTGCAACACACTGAGATTACCTGAGTAAAGCAAACTAAAAAGCTTAACATTTAACATGACAAGGGATTCCAAAGGGCTGATGGGAATTCAATGAGTCAGAAAAAACAGGAGATGATGCAAGACAAATAATGTATTGCTTGAACCACCATCCTGTTATTTCACACTTCTGTTGTTACAGGTGTGTTGCTACACAAACAGAGCCTTGGTAAAGATTCCCCCATCTCCTTTCCTTTCTAAATGTAACATCACAAAGTGCCTGTTGTTTCCCTCCCCAGGCATTCATCAGACAAAGTGTCAAAGCTGGAGGGCACAGTGGAGCACTACAAGAAGAAACTAGAGGACATGGGACTTCTCAGGAGACAGGTACACAGACAACGGTCGAAGCAGTAACTTAATGCATTTACTGTGATAAGTTCTACTAAATGTCCCTTACAATACATTACACAGTGTCCATTGGTTAGTAAGAAACATTTAGTATGTATAGATAGCTTTTACCGACTGCCCTGTGTGTGTGTGTGTGTTTGTTAATTTGTAGTTAGATGGCACAAATTAAATTTACATTTCTGTCGCTATTTTGCAGAATAAGCTTATGGAGGAGAAGAACACAGTGTTAATGCAGAGCACCGTCAGTTTGGAAGAAGAGTTACGAAAGGCGAATGCTACCAAGGGCCAGCTGGAGACATACAAGAGACAGGTACCCAACCCACGGCCATGTTGACAGAAGCATGCAGTTATCATTATTTATATGGCCCCTGGATGTATATTTTGAGAGACAATGTGTTCCCATTAACTGCCCTTTCTCTGCACAGGTGGTCGAACTTCAGAACAGACTGTCAGAGGAGTCGAAAAAGGCCGACAAGATGGAGTTTGAGTACAAACGCGTCAAAGAGAAAGTGGACTCTCTACAAAAAGAAAAAGATGTATGTACAATTTACTGGTACAAAAAATAATTACCCAACAGTATTCGTTTTACTCTGCAAGAAGATAAATACACGCTTAATACAAATATAACACCATACATACAGAGGAGTGTGCCTAACTTTGTAAATTAGCATTTTGTTCAACAAGTAAGAAGAAAGTAAGACCAATGGCTGTACATCACTTTTAAATGCTGCAGTTACTGGAGTGGGAGCTGCCCCTACTTGTTTGACAGATGAATTCTGTTGGCACATTGGGAATCTTCATTGCAGACCCTGCACTATTTCTCTCTGTCAGACTTTTTTCTGTATAACTCCTTGACACATTTTTTTTCTCTCCCTCTGTAGCGTATGCGGACGGAGAGAGACTCTCTGAAGGAAACTATTGAGGAGCTACACTGTGTCCAAGCCCAGGAGGGACAGCTTACATCAGGTGAAATGAGTGTAACGGCCAAGAGTGGCTAAATCTGACCTAATGGCCTTTTTTAAAGCAAAGTATAATCTATTTGGTTGAGCCTAAATAGTTGGGTTTAAACTGTATTATCGGTGTGTTTCAGGTTTGTTCCCGATGGTCAGCAACGATGGCTCTGATTCACTGGCTGCTGAGATCACCACCCCAGAGATTCGGTATGAATTTTGAACCCTATGCTTTCGTTTCACTTTTGGTGTGTAAAAAAGAAAAAGAGAAGGTGTGGGCTGGGGTTGACTCAGTGGGTAGAGCAGTTGCACATATACTTTGAGGCTTGTGCCTCGACACAGAGCTCCAGGGTTCGAATCCGACCTGTGACGATTTCCTGCATGTCTTCCCCCCACACCCCCCCACCTCTCTCTCCTCTTTCTCACCTAGCTGTCCTAGCAATTAAAGGCAGAAAAGTAATAATCTTTACAAAGAAAAGAATAAAAAAGAGAAGCTAGTCATTTAGAGCTGTACAAATATCAAAACATCTTATGTGTTTATATCCAGCAGTAGGTTAGTAAGGTAAATTAATGTCTGTGTGTCTGTCTGTCTGTCTGTCTGTCTGTGCGTACAGTACAGTATTGTCTGTAGTGCTGTTGTTCACTTGGTAGCCAGATGATTTACAGCATGTTCCTCTTGCTCTCTCTGCTGTTTTCAGGCAGATGAGTTTGGCCTAAAAAGAGCCGTCTCTGTAGCGAGTTATGCAATAGCTGTGTGTGAGTTACATCAGCTAGACTGCTGCTTTTCAAGAGGGCTGGGTTTTCTGCTGGCAGCATACTGTGCCTGAATTTTTTTTCAACACTTGTGAACCAAAATAAATATGGGTTTACAGTGAAATTCTCTAAAAGCAACTAATGGGGGGAAAAAGTACTTAAGTTAACCCAGTCCAGGCTAATCATAAGTAACGAAAAGCTCTTGTGCCCTGAGCGGATGTCCTATCCTGCAAGCTTTCGAAAGGTGTAAAATGTTGCAATAGCGATGTTTTATGTGAGATATCTGAAAAGAAGAATTGTGTGTGAAATACAGAATTGATAATGATTGATTCATGCTCATTTATGTCTGTCGGTTGTTTGTTCAGTGAGTGTGGAACATTAGACTGTGCCGTTTTGACAGATTCAACTTGTTGCTTTTATATAAGCAGCATCTGGGATTGATTGAATTTTCCCTTTAAACTATAAAACGGCTAAACAGGAGCTGGAAATGTAGTTATTCCCTTAATATACTGCAGAGTAGGAATCACAACTCCACCAGAAGAAATCTGGTCATATTGCTGTAATATTTTCCCAATAAGCTGAATTGGAACCTCTTTTCAAGTCTTCCTTTGCCTTCCCTGGACTAACCTTTGCCAGCCAGCAGCTGTAAGTTCATCTTGAAACATTTAGTCAGCTCTTTAGTTGGAAAGGAGTCGGCAGCCACACCCTAAAAAACTTGACAGAAGAGACAGGCTGAGTTCAACGCTATCAAAACACTGAGCCAATCTTATCTGTTTAGTACAGTTGATGGATTGAAGGGAGAAAGTATCTCTGCCTTGTCTTTGCACCTGACATTTCTCTGTCCTGAGTACAAAGTTCATTATCAGGAAGCAGTCAGTCAGTCGGGGGAACAGTGCAAGATAGTGGCTTCTCAGTGGGCGTCTCAAACAAATGTTTAGCTCTGGAGAAGACAGTGTCGATCACTTTGACGGTCCAACACTTGCAGCATTACAATGCAGCAAATGATTTAGTATTTACTAGACTCAGCCAGCAGATGTGTTGCATATGTTCGCACAAGGTGTGTGTGTGTCCTGTGCTAACAAAATTACTCTAAGTCTTGTCTACTTACTAAGTCTCACGTTATATTGACTGATGCAGTGCAGTTTGTGCCAAATAGTTACCTGGGACAGATATAATAAAACCACAGAGAACAACACATGCAATAATGTATTCTCACTGGTGGTCTCTGTTTGTCTTTAGCCATGATGATATCCGATTTAATTTTAGAATGACAACATTGAGGTAAATATTTTTATAGGTTTGTTGAGTACAGGGCCACTATTGGTTGTTTCAACTATTTGTGATCAGTTCATAGTGTTGTGTGTTGGTATTCACACCTGCTTTTGTACCATTTGTGTTTGTTGCAGAGAACATTTGATTCGTCTTCAGCATGAGAACAAGATGTTGAAGCTGGCCCAGGAGGGATCAGACAATGAGAAGATTGCACTGTTGCAGAGTCTACTGGAGGATGCCAACCGAAGAAAGAACGAACTGGAGACAGAGAACAGGTCAGCAAAGGGCACAGAAACATGCAGCCTAGCAGGATTAGCAGGTTGAGTTCTTTATCGCATTTCACTAGGAAAAACACTATTACACTTTTCTCCTTCATGCTCAATATCTTATTCAAATTAAATGAAAATAGAGCAAAGAGAAAATCTTTTGGTCTTTTCATGTAGTTTTGAGAGCCACGCTTTCACTGTGGGCTGATTGTGTTTCCCTGTGTTGGAACTTGGATCAATCTCCCATTCTTCCCCCTTCACAAAGATTTTCTTTGTCTTAACTGGAATTTCAGTCAATGACCTTATAGCCCGCAGCCTGCCTCTCTGATGTTTGCTCATTGATATGTTAAAACTATCTTGTCAAACTGGTCTTTTGTGCTGTTTATCTAGGTTAATCAATCAGCGCCTGATGGAGGAACAGAGTCAGGTAGAGGAGCTACAGAAAAATCTTCAAGAACAGGGTTCCAAAGCGGACGATGTAAGTAATGACATTGGTGAATAACTCCGATAGCAGTTGAAAAGTTGGCAACAACCACAGAGAGTCAAATTCCCACCATAGCACACTTAAACAGCAGTACACCGCTCCTCCTGAAGGCTCAAGGTCTTGGTATTTTACTCCTTAAAAACTAGGGCTGGGCAATAGGGAGAAAATCAGATCTCACAATATTCTTGACCAAATACCTCGATATCGATATTGCGGCTATATTCTAGGGTTGACAATTTGTGCTTTAACAAAATATCTTCACACTTAGATTTTAGATAAATAATCATCAGTAATGTGGACATAATGTCTAAGTGGGGAAAAGGCAAATAATAGAACAGCTATAACAGTCTGGTATGTTCAGAAAAGTACATCACTTTACTGTAATGCAGCCTTTAAAACCTAGCCTGGTTGACAGCAGACCCTTGTCAGTTGTAACTGAGAGTGGGTCTGGGAAAGGTTCATTGACAGTTCATTTCCAAAGGGGCGTCACCAACGGACGCCGCTCAAATGCCGCTGGGCGCTTTCGGTAGTCCTTCAACCAATCGGACCAACGATCCGGGTGACGCTGCACTTCGGTAGCCGTCATGTTGAATGTAAACAAAAAGCTGCTCACCGTCGCTGCGCTATCGTCGTCGCGTAAAGCCCACCTCAGCGGTTGTGATTGGTGCCTCTATTTTGGGGACATTGGAAATGGATTTGAATGGGCTCTTCGCCAGACTGACTTGCAGAGCAAATCTCAAATTTGCCGGAAGTCCGTCAGGGTTTACCCAGGCTATTTAAAACCAGTAAAAGACAACACTTATATCATATCACGATATTACCATATCCAAAATCTAAGACGATATCTACCTGTAGTCTCATATCACGATATCGATATAATATCGATATATTGCCCAGCCCTATTAAAAAGTAACTTGTGAAAATGAAAGGCAAAATGAGTTAACGGTTTTATTCAGTCACATTTGTTTGTGTGTGTGTCTCAGTGGATAGGAAACAGCTGAAATCACTTTTGATTTCCTGTTGTTGTAATGAACTCTTCATAACAATAACCATTTCTAACACCAGCATCCATGATCTTATTTTTCTGTGTGTGCACGCTTTTATAGAGTTTGTATGTTGTAGCCATAGTTAGCCCTGATAAATTAATTAAATGTTGGCTCATAAAATCAGCAACATAAATCCGTTCTAGTTCATATTAACATATTTATTAACTTGTGTTTCATCTGTGATGAGGAGAAAAGACGGACATTTTCATTGCTTTCTTCTCTGTTCCCTGTCTCCTTCAAACCAGTTCCTCGTAGGGGACAACTGGTATTTAGGATGGTTTGGAGCACCTCCCAAGAAGTGTTATGTGTGAGAGAGAGCTTGCATGCATGTCAAACGCCAGCTTCCTTTACTGCATAATTAACCCTGATTTAAATACTAAAAACTAATCATTTCATGGGTTTTCCAATTCCATTCCTGCCTGTGTAGATTTTGCATCCCATTAGCAGTGTTGTCAGTATTGCTTTAATCATCTGTCTTTTCACTAAAAATCAACACAACAGTTACTGTTTTATAGATGCAGAACAAGCATCTAATAAGCAGAGAATGGAAAACAAATATCCTTAATTCATTATCCCAGTTGTGAAGGGAATTGCTTAGGAAGACTTTTTATTTAAGTAAAATTATCAGTACAATTTCAGTCAGGTAAGGAGCTGGTGTGCCAAATGTCAGGTGCAAAGATGGGAAAGACACTTTGACAGATTATCACATTGGATGTAAAACCATCCACATTTGGCAGGTCTGTGATTCTTGCCAATCAGTGAAATACTTGTGCATTTTCTTTTCAAATAATGCTCCCACTGTCAGACTATAGTAAGTATAACTTTGCAATTCCTGACAAGTTCCTTCTTTTAGACTTTGTTCTTTCAAGGTGTTTTTTTTTTTTTACTTACTGAAACAAATTTGTAACAACTCAGAATGTAATAAATGTGCTCATGTATTATATACATACATATTAGAGCAATGCAACAATAACTCCAAAATACAATCTAGTTTCTTTGGGAAAATAATTACAACTCCATGCATTTGTTACACTGAGTTGTTGCACATAGTAACAGTTACTTCTTTCCTAGCTAGTTGTTGAATTTCTGCAGGTCTCCTTTTCCTCAGACCTTCTTTAATCAGTCCTTTGGCATCCTATACATGTAGATGTTTCCTCTCTGTAGAAACCCAGCTTTCCTCTTTCCTAGATGCTGTTTGATTTCTAGTTTAGAGATACTCTGCAGATGTCTGCTCTCACATGATTTTGCTGCACACCACATGGATAGTGGCAATGGATACAGAATAAAAAATCAGTAAAAAAAAAATGAACCAGAGCTCTACTCTAATTATAAATATTCTTTGTGATTATCCAACCTGGGGACACCTGTTTACATGTTATAAGATTTGGTTTGAGGTCTGCATCACTTCTCTAATTGGTTGCCTCATTTACAGTAATTCCAGATCTCTTACTGTAGTAGAATACCACTTTAATAATTTTTTTTCAGTCATTATCTGTTCTACTCTTCCCTCTGTTGGATGAGAATGGAAATGTGCAGGGTTTTGTTATTTTGTGGTGCCTTTTAATTACAACGTTGAGAGGTCCTTTTCAACCAGACGAGAACTTGCCATGGCACACAATGTTGGCCGCAGGTATAAAGATCAAGAAGACTGAAGTTTGCTGCAACTCCTGCCTTTATCCAACAGAGTGTCTCTCTGAATGTATCTAGTTGTTTTGAAGACTGAAGCTGTCTCTTGAGATTGTATAGGTTGGCATATAATGTCATAAAACACATCCTTTATTTGTCTTTTTTTTCAGTCTTGCATTCTGAAGAAGAAATATGAGGAGCACATGTAAGTTACCATCTTTACAAACCCAGATATGTTTTGCTGGGCCAGGATGACAAAACTTGATTTAAATAGATTTAAAATGTCCTCTTCATTCAGTTCTGGGATGTTTGTTTTATGAAATATTAAACAAAACTAGGCCTTACAAACAGTTTTGACTTTGTACTCTTCATCAGGGAGAAACTACGAGAGTTGAACAATGAGTTACTGAAGAAGAATGCCTTCATCGATGAAATGGAGCCGAAATACAACAGCAGCTGTGAGTTTAAAATTCTGAATGTGTGAAGTGCCGTTGCAGCCTCTTGATCTCCATCCTTTCTTACCATATGTTCTTTTCATTTTTCAAATTTGAAATGATTTCTTGTGAGATGTTGTGGCACAGATTCAACACTGAGACATACAACTGTATTTTTCAACACGTTGCCAAGGAGAAATAAACTATGCCAAAAACAAAACGCCACATAACATGTATGTTGTTGCCTCTCAGCCCAACGAGTGGAAGAGCTGGAAGAGGCCTTGAAGAAGAAAGATGAAGACATGAAACAGATGGAGGAGAGATATAAGAAATATCTGGAAAAAGCCAAGAGTGTGAGTATATTCTTGTTACTAACTAACATGTGAATTCTCGTTTGCACAGTGCATTGTCGTAGGTGTGGGTCAACAAGAAAATGTATGTGATGTGGTTGAATGTGACCTCTCCAGGTGATCCGGACCCTGGACCCCAAACAGAACCAGGGTTCAGGTCCAGAGGTCCAGGCCCTGAAGAACCAGCTGCAAGAGAAGGACAGGATGTTGCACTCATTGGAGGTAATCAAGTATTAGAAGAATTGGATGGTTGGGTGCCCCCCTTTGCTGCATGTCATTCCTCTCTCTCTCTCTCTCTCTCTCTCTCTCTCTCCCCCCCCTTTCATGTCTTCTGCTGTCTTATCAAAATAAAGGCTGAAAATGCCCAAAAAAGAATCTCTTAAAAAAAGAAGAAGAGTTGGATGGTCTGGTAAGGAAAGGTGTGGACTTGGGACATTCTAGATTAATTGGGTTAAACAGTCACCCATTAGATAGTCTATATCGACGACGTTTCATTTCCGCAATTGTTCCGGTCCCTCATTTTCACATTTTCCACTTTCTTTGTATTGGCGTTCTAAACTCCTCTGAGTTTTCTGTTCCACAACTAAAACAACTTTTGAACGTACACGTTCCACCAAAACAAGTTCCTTCCCGAGGCTATTTAGCAGCGGCACCATCATTGTGTCCGGCGCTTAGCACCTCCCAAGATGATTGTGATTGGTTTAAAGAAATGCCAATTAACCGCAGCTCATTTTTCTCCCACCCCTGAATGCTGTGTGGACTAGCCAGACCCTCCTCCGCAGCGCTGTGGAGGAAGGTCTGGCAATGCGAGACTACCTTAGATAGATAGATAGATAACCAGCGACTGAAAAAGGAAGCCTGTTTTAAGTGTGTGAAAACACAATGGCAGTACTTGTACAACAGTGTGTTGCATCTTAAAAAGCCCTCGCATTGCTTCAATTCTTTTTGCGTCTTTATGTTTCCTCCAAACAGAAAGAGATGGACAAGACAAAAAGCCAGAGAGATTACGAGGAGAAACTGATTGTGTCAGCCTGGTACAATATGGTAAGAAGGACCTTTACAGCCTAAAACTGAGCGTTTTTGACCACTGTCCTTTTTTAATTGAGGAACATGCTAACGACTTCTCGTTACTTGTAAACATAGAACTGCAACGATTAGTCCTTTAATCAATTACATTGAGTATCTTGAGGGTTTTGAACTCTTTGTCGGACAAAGACGTGCTCTAGGATGCTGTGATGTGCATTTTTCACTGTTCTCTGCTGTTTAATTCATCCAACGATTACATGATAATGTATATAATCATTCAATTGCAGCCCTAAATTAATACATAGCTGACCTGAAAAATAGTTGTGAGCCGTCGCCAGCGGTAAAACATTAAACGATAACCTAAGACACTGGTAAACATACTTACCTAAACATTAATTGTCCAGAAAACAACTGGGGTCAGTTCGTCGTTTGATAGACATAACATTACACTTTTTTGTTACACATGACATTCCATGTTTTTATGTGTCAATTTGAATACTTTTGATGTTTTTGTAATACTGTTTTAAGTGTAGGCTCAGTACGCACATTATTATGTTGCAGGATGGTAGGGGAAGATTCGCCCTGACATTCTTACCCTAACCAATCCCACTCCTTTTGCCTAAACCTAACCAACCCGACCAGAGCCAGCAACGAGTACTAGCCATTCAGGGATGAGTTCCCTAATGAATATTCATGAGTCTTCCCCTACCATCCTGCAAAAAAAAATGTCACGCCCAGTACTGCATGGAAGAAGTCAATTTGAAATCATGCAGGAAGGCATTTTGACCACTAGAGGGCAGCACATGCTTTTCTATAAGCTTAGCAATGTTTGCTCTGTTACACATTTCATCAGTAGCTTGTGTTAATGTTCATTAAATGTTCGTTAAATTGGTGCTAATATTGTGTTTGAGCTAATTTGCTTTCTCATGCATCACGATTAGTGCACTGATGGTAGCTGAGTCTCTGGTGACTTACTTAGTTCCTCTGGTACTCTCACGCAGGGCATGTCTCTGCAGAAGAAGGCGGCTGAAGACAGACTTGCCAACACCGGTTCTGGTCAGTCCTTCCTGGCCCGGCAAAGACAAGCCACCAGCACACGCCGCTCCTATCCGGGCCACGTCCAGCCAGCTACCGCAAGGTAGATGGCAGCAGGGCAGAAAAATACTGCGACAACCTACCTTAACAAATCCCCTGAACTTACATACAGTAGATGTGCCTTTTTTTGAGGCACACCATTTCCATTAATTTCTAATGGACGTTCTTCTTTTCCTGCATTCTGCCTATTGATTTTCTGTATTTTTTTTTTTTTCCTTCTGATCAGATCCATGAGGTAGAGATGCCAGGCAAGGCTGTCCAAAATCTAAGACTAAGCATATTTTACCCTGACCGCTGTGATGCCAGGCTCCTACCCTTTTAACACCCCCAGCATATTTGATAGGGCCTGACTAATCACCCCAAACACCTTCTCTTCCTTCCTCAACCTGTACTCTGTGGCAAACTTTTGTCAGGCAGGTACATTTGGTCCCCAAGGCAGAGAAGAATGGCATCTTCTTGACAAGTTACTGTCAGTTTTTGTTTAGGGGAGCCGCTCTGCCTGTTCATGCAGTACTTATGCACATGTCTACCTGTCATAGCAATTGAGGTTCATCTTGTTTCTTGAGTGGAGTTGACAGATTTTCTGTCCTGCGTTATCTGTTTTAACTCTTATGATGTAGCTTTCAGCAGGCGACAGCCATTGTAATTTACATGTCTAGTGTATTTTTTAAGTGGTGATACGTTGCACTTCTGCCGTGTGATTATGTTTTTGATTTATGAATTTAGATGCAATATTGAGCAACAAATACATTGAGGCATAGGAAGATGTATAGTCATCACATGTAAATGTTCCATTTGCTTGCTAAATGGTCTGAATGATCTCTAATAGGGCGACATGATTTGGAGAAGGAAAAAAAAAATAGGTAACTGTCGGCTGGTAATAGTGCAGCATTAATCGTGAATGGTAATTTCCCCTGGGAATTTTTTTTAAAGTAACTGCTTCAGCTGTTGAAGTTGTTTTAAGAAGCTGCATTCCCCATCTAGGGAGATTGTGGCAAAGATCAATGTGCGACATAACTGTGTAGACTGGTTTTCATTATGTTTCTTAAAAGGAGCCAACGTCGAGCAATGTTTCACATGGTTTTAGCTTTACCAGCATTTACCAGGTTGTCTCGGACAACACCGTATGTGTCATAGTGTTAGATTCCACGGTATTTGGTCAATATTATACTGGCAACACTGCAGGCGTCCCTCCTCACACTACACAGAAAGACATAGTCACGAGATAGTTCCTGAGTTTTAGATCCTGGGACTGTTTGGTTTGTAGATCGCCCTTTATGCAATTATAACAACAAAGAGAAGGCGTTTATTCAGTGAACTCATTGAAGCAGACTTATTTTCCATATCATTTTAGAATCCATTGATTGCTATCATCGTCAAAAGGTTTTTCAAGGTTTGTGAGAAGGTGTTTTGATAAGCACGATGCAGAATTGCCCATGCCACTTTAAATAGGAGTCTTGAATAGGTATGCTTGTTGCAGCTGTTCCTGTCCTTTCTGCAACCCATTTGTGGTTCCACTCTGTTTACATTGTCATTGTTTTTAAGGCACATCATGAATGATTTGTTATTAACATGACAGACCTTTAGAAGTCTGGGAATTAACCCTGTTCGTTTGCTGTGTATATGTTTTAGATCATGCTCAGAATGTTAATTCTAACAGGCCCCGCCGTCTGACCGTTATCTCTCTTTCTCCTCCCTCAACAGCAATGTCACTGCATGACTGGCACACCAATGAACCGGCCAAACCTTGTGTGGCTCGGCCCTGCCTGTCTTTGGCCTGCGCTGGCCCCAGGCTGGGCTAGGCTGAGACACACGATGCATGAACTACCTGCCTGCCTACTGTTTTGCATGACTTTGCATTGACACGACTTGCGAATAACCAGCGCAGCAGCATGAGCACTAACAACCGTTTGCAGTGTCATGCATTGTAACCTCCAGACAAGCCTGGGGAGGCCAGCAATTTAACTCCTTCCCACCTTTCCAGTTCCTTGCTTTTCATATTCTCCTGCTCGTTGTTACATTCTCCATTTTCATACTACCCCCCACCCCACTCTTTATTGACATGCCACACCGCATCAAGTCTGTTACAATTCAGCTGTTACAAACACCAAGGACAGGGGCAGAATATCGCAGCATAGTATGTCAATCCAGCAGTTGATCTCTCAATAGGCCTTTTCTGCAGTGTGTAACTTGACGTTGGCTGGCTGCTTCAGGATACCTCAGTGACATATTCCCACATATCTGTTTTTATTGACATGGTTGGAGGAGAGTCTGCATTAGTGTGAGAGAAATATTTGAGAGGTGCAACCTGCAAATCAGTCTGCCTAACAACAAAAAAAAGTGTGCCAGCCTCTCCTCAACATGTTGCTAGATGGCTTCTTAGAAGTGATTTTACCTCAAGTATTAGTGAGTACAACAAGGAGCGCTTATGGGGCATTACTGTGATGCCCTGTAAGCTTTGGGACAGTTTGCAGTAGGATGGCAAAAATAAGTGTTTTAAAATGAATAACATTGTTACAGATATGCTTTTATACTGAATACAAGCCCCTATTAAGCCTACTTTAAATTTTTCTTTAGATGGAATTTAATACAGTTAAATACATTTTACCATAAAACATTAATACTAACTTGATAGAATAAATGCCGGAATTCTATTTTTTATTTTTTTAAATAAGGATGTAACTGTACATCAGCTCACGCAGGCTAATGTACAGTACTTTTTGTAGGCTCGAAAACACTAACTATTTTAAAAACGTTGACAGGGAAACCATTGTAACAATCTAAAAGGATCCTGTTAATCACAGATGAAACCCTTATTCAATACATGTCAGGATGTTCATACTGTAGTAACTGCATTTCTTTCGTTAACACAACCTAACCGAACAGTTATGTGAAAAACATTTTTGCCATTAACGGAAAAAAGTTAAGACTGCTTACACATGCAGTATTAACCAAATGAGTTATACAAGACACATTTTATAGTATCCGTCATAGGGAAACTTAGCTTGGTGTTGCTGTATACATAGTCATACTGTGCATTGTGTGTCGCTTTTTAAAATAAATGTCTTATTTAAATTTTATTTCCAGAGCGTCTTAAAAGTATGTTGATAAAAAGAGTGAGAAAGAAAATAAATACCTGGACCTAAGGATATATGCATATTAAAGGCATAATTGCATATATTTTTCAAATGAGAGATTGTTTAGTCCTCAAATGTAGTGCCTTTGTTTAAAATACGTCAAGAAAACAAGATTGGCTAGTCTTTTAAAGACTAAAGGCAGCAAGGCATGCCACATTTAGAGACCAATTATATTGCGTTATTTGAGAAAATAGAGAAAAAAACAATGCCAGAGATGAGCTTTAATCTCATCTACATGATACATTTCTCGACAGAAAACTTCTATTCAAATGAAGTAGACTTAATGAGGGCTTTTCTTCTTTGTATTTTAACCTATTTTACTCATACATGTTATATTGTGTAACCTTGGATTAATTCATGCCGTGCATTTTTATCTTAATGGCTTATTTATTCTTTTGCCGCTTGTACAGCAGTGTTATTACATTTTTTTTAAATATCAGTAGTATTATAATATCACCACTTATACTGTTACAATGGATGTGAAGTTTCCATACAACATTAAGATACTGTTAAATACTTGTCTTATGCAACAAAAGGAGATGGTTTGAAATAGTGTAGTGTCTGTCTCCATTTAATAAAATGACACAGAGGTTATTACCAGTGTCATCTGAGACCAGTGTAAAATAGAGAAAACACTGTAAGGTTCCATTTACCTCAAGTCTTTTTAGGAAGAGGAGTTTCTTAGAAAACGTGTCCTGTTTGAAACGGAACGTTTTCTCATTAACAAAAAAAAAGCACATTTTTACACTTTTAATTCATTGTATTGTGAATTTACTTTGACCCTACAAATTATCATATTTTCCAGTGTTTTAGCGATAGCGACAAAGATGCCGGCCACGTTCACGGGAAAAGGCATTATATAGCTGTTGGGCGTGCGTATGTAATTGCATTCAAATAAAGTGTGCTCAGACGTTTGGATAACTTGAATAAACAAGGATTCTACATTTGGGCATCAAATAAATTAAATTAGTTTCTAGAAGTGAGCGGGGAAATCCCATTTGCAGTATGAATTCATTTGCAGAGTAAAGACGTGATGCTTTGTCCAGCTCTCTACTTGTTTCTGTCCAAATCTGTGTTTTGTAAACCACTTGCCATTAACATTCAGCTGTAAGTTATATTACACACAAGTCTTTTAACCGTCCATCCCCACGAGTCACTGGTTTGCTAAGAAATCTGTATATAATGGAACACATCCGCATTGTGGTTGACCTGTTTTATCAGGGATAATGGGGAAACAATTTCTTTTATTTAATATCTCTCTAAGAGAAAACTTATTATGTTGTCCCCTTTTATCCCCCATCAAGTCAGCCACTGTACAGTATTTTGTTGCTCATTTGTGTCTGTGTATATACTTAACATTTCTGGCAAATAATGAGTAACCAGGGAAAGTTTATCACAGTAATATAACCAGAGAAACTGGCTGCAGGAGCTATCTAGTTTCTGCCATTTTCAGACCTAATGGCAATTTCTTCTTAATAAAGAAGCAAAGGTGACATTTGATGTACTGTTCAAGCTCTAACCCCAAATATTTCCTTGATATTCATGTTTGAATGTTGAGTGTTTGCGAACAAAATAACTGAATGAAGATTGTAGTCATCTTCTCAAAACCTGATCATAATTTGGTGTATTACTTATATGCCTCAGCTAAAGAAAGTACCCAGTGTTCCTTAGTGTTACTTGACTGCTAAATTGCACTGTCAAAAGTGTATTAGAGAGATGACACAAACAACATGAGGAATCTTATCACTACGCGTGCAGTGTTTGCTGTATTTTTTTACTCATTGGAAAACTTTTCTTTACATATTGAAGTAGCAAATAACCTTCCATTTGCCAAGTTTTATATTGCTTGTATACAAACACACTATGTACATACTAATTATGACCGTGGTAGAGGAGGTGTCTGGCCATTTGAGAATGAGAAAATAAGACCCATGTCATCATAGCATCTGTCCGATGAGGACCTATTGATGAAAATGTGCTTCCTACACTGCAAAACTTGGAAATTACATTTTAAATAAAGCTTGTATAAAACAGGCTGTCTGTTTTTCTAATTTGTACAAATCATGTCTCTTGTGTCAGCATGTATAGGTTAACTTTATTCAAGGTGGTCACAACAAATTAATGACTGCATAATTTATTCCATGACCTCAAATTCCATTGTTTGCACACACACAACATTTTTATTTTTTATAATGACAATGTATTAAATGACAATGTTAGGCCGGCTACACACTGGCTGCTCCCATGTTAACAGGTTAGAGCTTGCACACTGCCTGCGTGACACGCACGTTTCAGGCGCAGAAAACGCGTGCATGCTAGAAATAGAACCGACGCCTATTTTTCACCCAACACGCAAGCGTGTTGGAAGCGTTTCCAGGCAAAATAGAATAGGAAAAGATGTTTATTTGTCTTTTTGACACGAATACATCTAATAAATGACATTATGATATTTAAAAGTCTCTAGGTTTTGACATAAATGCAAATATAAATGTAATTAAAAAAAAATGATAAATAATTATCGATATTCAAATATTGCACCTGTCAATACAGAACAAAATATTCTATAGCCTATTGTGCCGTCAATACTGCCAATGTTTTCTTTGCTGTTATCAAATCAGTATATATTTATGTTTAACATGAAGTATACTACTGCTTGAGTGCATACAGACAAGGCTAGCAGCAGCAGTGGTGCGTCAGACACGTTTCTGGTGTGCAAAGACATAGAAAACGCCAGCAGCCACCACGCAACTGACACGCAACAGAAACGCCACGCTCACGCCACGCAGCTAGTGTGTAGCCGGCCTTAAAGGGGGCACTCGTAGTGATGAACCTACAGAGAATTATCACCTGAATCTGCAGCTCCTCTCAGCTTTATAGAGCTTTAGCTGCCCGAAGCCCCAATGTGTGCTTCTCATGTATCAGCATACATTCAGGTTTTCAGGTTGTCTGGATGAAAAGAAATATTCCATCCACTGAATGATTCAAAAATCCTTTCAAAGCTACACCTTTTTCCGAATGGTAACAAAGATTGCCACCCGCCGGCTACATGGGTAAACACAGTTTACTCTAACCGTTCTCATACTGTTGTTTGCGGCTGCAGCAGGCAGCTGTTTTCAGTGAAAAAGCTAAAAACACACACTGTACACTTACCTGCTCAACACCATACTGCATACAGTTAGCAACTAGTTAGTGAACACAGTGAAGCGTTTTGCAACTAAAGACACAGATATTTCCCCTAAAAGCTAAAAGAGAATGAATTTTGGGCTGGGTGGTCAGAAACACAACTCCAAATGAATTGTGGTGTTGCCCCATAACAGCTGAATGTGTAAACAAGCAACTGTCTCTCTAGCAGTAGAAACACAGACTAGATCAAGAAACGGCTTGTTCCATTACCACCATAGGCCTCTCAAGCTGCCCCTCGCAGGTCTCAAGGAGGAGTTCAAGCGTGCAAAAGCAAGACTCCAGAAGACACTGAATGAATCCTAAGATTTAGTGGTGAGCGCCAACACGCCAACCTGGACGCAAATGGAGACCAGCCAAAGCAGTGAAGGAGGCAACACCAGCAGTGGGACATCTTCACCAAGGAAGAGGAGGCCTTGGACTAACAACTAAGCTTGAAATAATGCCACAACACCAGAAAGGAGAAAGATGGTGGTGGAGGAAGTATGCCTTTAGGAGGAAGCTACAAGGTGGGCCAAGGCAGTCTCTCATGGCAAACAGGGACAGTGGACAAAAAGGGACAGTGTGGAGAAGAGGAAGATCAGATGGAAGGATGTGTGAGCCATAGAAGCAATGCGACTGAGCTTTATCATCAGAGCTACATACGTCTTTCCAACAGCAGTTAATATTCATCAATGGCTGTCATCAATGAGTGAAGATCCAGCGTGTGGCCTTGCCAGCCTCTCTCTGCTGCTCGATTATGGAAAAGAATTATTGACTTTTGGAAAACACCTTGAACTGTGAAATTTTTCCTTAATACTTTTCCCATTTCAACTTTTTTTTGGCATTCAGAGCACAAGACAAAATAAGAGTTTACTTGCAAAACGTAATGTGCATCTTAATTACTCTGTTTTTGTTAATTTCACAGCCCTAGCACATGTCGTCACAACCAAGTCCTAAAGAGCCTTGCCTCCACCCTGGAAAACAATTGAGCTGCCACCAATTCCCTGCAACCACAAGCATCAAACCACCTACAAACAACTGTCTTTGTCTGTGAGGGGCCTAAGGTAACCAGCAGCAGCTCCACACCACTGGGTCGATGCCAGCTGTGCTTAGCCTGCGACTGGAAGATGCTGGTTGACATTGGCCGACAACTGAGATTGCTACCACCACCCTGAGGCCTGATTTGGTGCTAACCCTAGTCTCGCTTTGCCAGACCCTCTTCCAAAGCGTGCTGAAGGAGAGTCTGACTACTCCACATAGCATTCGGGGATCGGAGGAAAACATGCTCTTGTTTATTGTAAACAGAATTGTCATGGGTGGCGCTAAACTTCGCACAGAGCCGCTGCAAAATAGTCATGTGAGAGAAAACTCAGATTAGACAGATAGTCTAGCTAGCTGTCTCAATTTACCCAGCAGAGATCTGAGGAGCAGTTAGCCATAGTGCAGCGAATTTAAAATTCCAACACAAAGAAAGCGGAAGGAAATGGAAAATACATGCATCCGGCAGAATTTCCTGCAGCACCGGAGCAATCCCGGAAGTGGAACGCGAAGGATATAGACTATGCTAACCCTAACCCAAAAAATCATTTAGGGCAGGTGTAAGACATCACTGACCCAAATTCTGACCCAACGGTCCAGCGGTGGAGATCCATTCTCGCAGGGATCACTTGACTGAAATCTAAACTGAGCAGTTTAGATTTCAGTTTAAATGTAGGTTTATAGGACGTATAAGCACAGATGCCCTGAATAAAATACAGTAGCCTTCATCACACTTGACAGGAAGACAAAAACCTTTGGGGCAGGTATGTATGTATGTCAGACACACACACAATCCTTAAAGGAACACACCGACTTAGTGGGAATTTAGCTTATTCACCGTAACCCCCAGAGTAAGACAAGTCGATACATACCCTTTTCATCTCCGTGCGTGCTGTAACGCTGTCTGACGGCTCCAGCATTAGCTTAGCCCAGCACAGATCCTGCAGGTAACTGGTTCCAACTAGCCTACTGCTCCGAATTGTGACAAAAGTGACAAAATAACACCAACATGTTCCTATTTACATGTTGTGATTTGTAGAGTCACAGCGTGTACAAAAAACAACGTAACATGAGACACAGCCATCTTCTATCTGTAAACAAACCGGGAACTATATTCTCAGACAGGCTTGCTGCGAGCATATCACTCCGCCCAAGTACTATATTCTTCCGCCTGAGAATATAGTTCCTGGTTTGTTTACGGTTAGAAGATGGCTGTGTCTCATGTTACGTTGTTTTTTGTACACGCTGTGACTCTACAAATCACAACATGTAAATAGGAACATGTTGGTGTTATTTTGTCACTTATTCGGAGCAGTAGGATTACTGGAACCATTCACCTGCCTGTTCTGTGCTGGCCTGCTGCCGCTGGAGCCGTCAGACAGCCTTACAGCACGCACGGAGATGAGAAGGGTATGTATGGACTTGTCTAACTCTGGCGGTTACGGTGAATAAGCTAAAGTCCCAATAAGTCGGCGTGTTCCTTTAAATTGCAAATAACACAAAAAACAAAAATAGTTTAGGCATGCAGTGAATTTGAATACTTTCTGCAGCTGCTTCCTTAAACCCCTTCCAGCAGTGCATCTTTGCCTTGATTAGACAGATGAGACTGTATCCAAGTCAGGCATGGAAGGCAGATGATGGTAGAAGTGATTCAGACTGTTTTTATGTATCCTTATAATACCCAACAAACCAAGATACGATACGTATGATTATCTTATTTATAATGCAGAATAAGGCTTGGCCTTCAATAACAAAGAAATAGTTTTTCCCTAATAATAACTCGCCTGACTTTGGTCGTTGTGTTATAACCACTCTCGTTAATGCAGTACTATCCCGTCTGCTTGAGCTATGTATGGATTATTGTGAATTCTGATTTTCAGTATCATTCTCTTATGAACTGAATCCGTGCACGCAGTGTTTTAGTCGAGATCGGTCTCAAGACCACTTTTTGAAGGTCTTGGTCTTGTCTTGGTCTCGGATAAAGAGGACTCAGGATTTTATTTTAAGACCACTTCAGGGATATCACTAAATTGCCTGTGTATCGTCTGATTTATAAAGAGTTTATTTGCAAAACAACATCTAAAATAAAACACACAGCACTGTGTAAATTCTGCAATGTAACGCTAACTGACACAGCTGGGCCCACCTACATTTTTTAAATCTGTACTAAGTAAGGAAGCATAAAGAAAGGTGAACTAAGTGTAGGTGACGCTAGCGAAGCTAGCTAGCTAAGTTATCAATCTGCCTCTGTACCAAAACTCTTCAGAAATCTCTCCACCCCTCACCCTAAGTGATTTAGAGAATATTAGCTAATTTTAGCTAGTTGTGTATGTTCCAGTTGCTTGGTCTGGTCTTGGTCTTGTCTCACCCTCAACCCTTCAAAGTCTTGGACTTGTCTCAGTCTCAATACACTCTAGTCTTGGTAATGACTTGGTCTTAGTTTAGGTGGTCTTGACTACAACACTGCGTGCAGACACAGGAACTTCCCTGTATCAGTGTCCCATTCTCCATTCCTGAGAGCTTATTTTTCTCTCTCCAACCTCAGCCTCTGGGTGCTTCCTCCTGACATTTCACAGGCAGAAGTCAAGAGTCAATAAAAATACCCTTCTCTGGTTTCTCACTCACGTCCATCATGATGGGTGTGACTGAAAGGAGGGCAGTGGATGGTTACAGTCTAGTGTGTTGATATCACTTTCCATACCTGGGTCAAGTCATGCATTCTGATGCTTGATTCCATCCCAGTTAGGTCTCAAAAACACATTACTGGAGGTTCAGACGGTAACGGTAAGTTGTCAGTAATATTTTTATATTGTTATATACAATGGTGAAGTGTAACTGAGTACATTTCTCTTTGTAATCAACAAATCTTGCGTAAAGCAACGAGCATTTGGTCTTCTTTAGATTCTGTTCTTCAGAGTGAATTTTCTCTGTTGCCATTGAAACGTCTTTATATTTTACCTGCTTTTAAAACTAATCGCCACTCTAATTCTTTAATCCCTTCTGCAATTCGACTTGTAAAAGGATTAAATCTATTTTTTGATTATTATGTATCTACTCTCTAGGTGTGCTGTTATTTATGTACAGTATGTGTGTGTTGTCTGTAGCTGCTCTTAACTAACTGACCCTTGTGGGATTAATGAAGTTGTTGAATTGAATTTACCCAAGTACTTTACTTATGTACAAATGTTGAGGTACTCGTACTTTACTTGAGTTTTTTCTTTTCATGCCACTTTCTACTTCTACTCCACTACATTTCAGAGAGAAATATTGTACTTTTTACTCCACTACATTCATCTGTAAAGGCGCTGACACACTAACCCGATAATCGGCTGTGGGACAGACTGGGGAGGTCGGTGACTCGAGTCTGTTCAGTGTGTTCCGTGCCGTCGTCCGTCTGAGGGGCTGTCGCCGTTCAGTTTGGCCGACCTGACGTGTTCAGTCGGAGACAGGGCAGTCGGAAGTCACCCGGAAATGGCGAGCGGAATGAGCGTGACTAGAGTCTCTCAAAATCTGACGAAAATCTTTTAAACTGACCTTTGTTGATCTGAAATGAAGACCGATTCAGCAACTGCATGGCCTATTTCTCGCTTACATATTACGTCTCGTCTCTACGGTGTGTTCTGAGGCACTTTTTGGACCAACTCGGGGAGACTGATCAGTCCAACTGGCTTTTCTGCCGACGGTTGGCCGTCTGGTTGGTGTGTAACTGCCTTAAGGTTTAGTTGTTTATCTGTGTTTTTTGCCCCCAACGGCTCCTTCTAGGCAGCGCTGCCTGGAAGGCACTAGGATTAGGCACTGGTTATGGTTAGGGTTAGGTGCCTTGGAGGCAGCGGTCGCAGCGCTGCCTCGAAGGAGCCGTTGGGGGTAAAAAACACCATCAAGTTACAAGTTACTTTACAAATTAAGATTTTTTTACACACAAAACATGTATTTTATAAAATATGGTGTTTTTTTTTTATCAATTAAACAACCCAAACTACAAGTACAGCTGAAATGATTAGACTATTAAACACTTGACAGAACTGTTTTGACCATTTCCAGTCTCTTAAATGTGAGGATTTTTCTGCATTGAGTACTTTTACTTTTAGACAGTACATTTTCCTGATGATACTTACATACTTTTACTTTAGTAACATTTTCAATGCAGGACTTTTACTTGTAACTGAGTATTTTTACAGTGTGGTATTAGTACTTTTACTTAAGTAAAGGATCTGAGTACATCTTCCACCACTGGTTATATATTACTTTGACTGTTAGGATGTTGTTTGCACATCAGTGTAATATTTTAAACAAGGCCATTCTCCAGTTGATATGTATTAATAGCAAATCAGTTTTTTGTGCTGCAGGACTTTGAGAGATACACCACGGCAATTCTGAAGAGATGTGTAGATGATAAAAGGTAATGTAAAGATACAGTACAGCAGTGTCCTTGCAAAAATAATGATGTGTTTATTTATGGTATATTATTTATTTAGTTTTAAGTTTGAGTAAAAAAGTGTCCACATTATTACAGATTCCATGCTTGTGGCTGTTGGCCTGTCCACCACTTTGGTTGGACTGAAATATTTCAACAATTATTGGATGGATTGCCATGACATTTTGTACAGACATTCCCAGAGGATGAATCCTACAGACTTCCTATAGTGCCAACATGATGTTAAAGCTTGAAATTACAAACTCCCACTTCACACTTTAACAGCTATGCCTTACTGTATGTCATAGTTCCAGTCTGCTCCATTTTGTCATCAGGGTTTTTAAAGAGGAGAAAAAAATGAAGTCAGGGAAAATCAATGACAAAAATGAAACAACACCACAGGCAGACAGTGAGTCATGAACTTTATGAATAGGGTGGACAACCAGCGGCACTGACACGGTTCCACTTGTGTGGTCCAGACAAAAGCCCCCAATTCTGCTGTTATTTGAAACATGATCACAAGGTGTCTGAGTTATCATCATTCCCTTATGGTTAGACATTCCCTCAAATATAACAGACATAGAGATGAATTCATCTTAAACAGCCACACTCTGTATAGGTACAACTATATACATGTAGTTTGAGATACACTGAGTTGTACAACATTCATATTTATGAGAATTTCACTTTATATGGCTTAAATGTATTTTCATTGAAAGAAACGTTTGACACATTTAATGCTTAGAGACTATCAGCTGAAAGGCAATGCTGAAGGTGCAAAGATTGTACACTACACTAATTTTACAGAACATTGTTGCTCTTACCAGCAAATGCTGCCAGAGTAAGAACATTGTTTTTAATATCCAAAGAAAATGTTGTCATTGATCCCAGATGTGTTTTTTGACTCTCAATATTGAAGTAATTACGGAAACATTCCACCGGGAGGAAAATCAGAGCAAACGAGAGCTGTCATTTCCCTAATGAAAGAGCCTGTTATTATTTCTTCATAACTTAACGTCTGGCTGACAATATGGGCTTTATGACACTTTCAATTTCCATTTCAATCAGCCTGGTGGGGGGGGGCAGGGGGGGAGGCCTGATAACACAAGGCTCTCATTGATGCACACACTCCAGTGTGCACACACAATCAGACACACACAGATCAGGTGGAGTTTCAGCGCTTTGGTTCAGAGCCCGGCTTAACACACATGCACACAAAAAGCACGGACACACACCTTCCGACGCATACACACAGAGCACTTTCACCGTCAGCCAACACCCAGGCAACCTCCCCACTTTTACACGATCATTTTTGGCACGACTTCAATGAGACGCAGGTGAGAAGTGCACTGGTGAAACTGAAACCTCATGCTCTGCCTGTTGACACAGTCAGAGAGTAAAAGGAAGGCAGAGTGGCTCTTTGGATTGTATTGACCCCTGCGAGCTAGGAGGACCAAGCAGAGTTCGAGGGGAGCAGTTTGACTGACAGCTGCTGTGTACATCTTTGTAAAAGGCTAACATGCAGGCCAAAGGGATAGGATATTTTGTTGAGACACAAATCTCTTTCATTTGGCACTACGCTTTATTTATTCCTGGCAGTTGAGTGATAGGTTACCGAGGTCACTAGAAAAACTGGTCTAATTTCCTATACAAAGGCTGACATTTTCAGCCAGATTCTCACGCTTGACCCTACTGTCTTCTAGACAAACCAAGACCATTTGTTAATTATACACTTGATTTTGTTTGCTCATGAGCAGACTCAACATTTTAAAAAACAGCACTAAGATTTATGTACACACTGTGAGGAAATATAACTTAAGTGGTAAATTCAACAGTCCTATAACAGGTACTTTAATGGGCTTTAGTGTTAAAGGACAATTCCGGTTAATAACACATGATTATTGAGTCGACTGTTCTCTGGGATCTGTTTTCATGCTAATCGAATGTGTCTCTAGCTTGAAACAAGATAGCGCAAACCGCTGATTAGCTTATAAAGCTATTCGTCGGGGCATGGTTAAAGTAAAAAGAAATCGCTATTTCTATACCACTAACAAGCTCAATGCACCACTTCCACTCCCTAATGAGGGTCCCAACATGTAAACCGAAGCATTAACACTAGAAGTGCCGGAATTCCATAACTACTAGAACTGCCGTGACCGCCAGAATCCAAACTCTATAATCTCTCATGATAAATACCTAATTGTGATACTGTATTATGTATTGTGTTAGGATATCTTTAGAAAAACGTAATAACACTGAAATGTACATTTTAACAAGTTTAATTATACATTTGAGTAGTAATAGGCCTATGTTTCAATAATTCATATCATGGCATAGTAAACCGTAATTATTTCATACATTCATATCCCTAAAAATATGGTGTGGAAATTCATTCAACTTAACTCATAACAGCCAAATAACAATTAAAAGTATCTTATTTGAACATTTAGCTATAACCTAACCTGGCATGGCCTCTGTTTTGGCGTCAGCTGCGGTGCGCAGTGCTGCTCGGACCGTGCGCCCGGTGTTTGCATTCTGATTCAGAACAGAGTCCATCCACGCCGTAGCCTACGTTAACGACTCTGGCTTTGCCTTCGGCCCATCGGTGATGCCCACACTTGTTTCTTGAGACCTCTAGTTACGTTTCTCTGACAGAGACTATGGTAGTTACTAAGCAACCAAGACGCATCTTCAACCGCGCGAAAGATTAAAAACAATACCGCGAAAATCTGAGCGGTCAATATGACCGTGTATGGCCGAAATAGGTAAAAGTGATTGTATTTTCTTTGCCTTTCGTGTAATGTATATAAAAACTATTTTAAATGAAAATACAGACTCTTTTAGGAAAAGTCAGGCAGGAGCAGGATTGTATTTTTCTATTCAGCAAAGTTATTACACATATAAATTTCAAAACGGTCAAAATGACCGTCATGGCCGTTCTAGTGTTAAGAACTTTCTAAGTGTACAGGCAGTTTATTGAAAATATAGTTTATAAAGACTGTATCGTTCATGTATACAGGCAGGCGCCATCTTGGGAAAACAGTCATGACCAGTCGAATGACGAACGCCGTGCTTGAGCGTGCTTGGTTACTGGTTGCACGCCGCTCGTCTTTCGACTGGTCATGACTGTTTTCCCAAGATGGCGCCTGCTTGTACACGTGAACGCTTGTTTCAAGCCAGAGACACATTCAATTAGCATGAAAACAGGTAACGGTAACGGTAATCATATGTTATTAACCCCTAGGTTCATTTGGCGCCGGAATTGCCCTTTAATGTCTTTCACACACAGTGGACTCAAATAAATCCAGGTTACTTCACTTCACGACTATCATTTATTCGTTTAAAGTTACCCTGTGGAGTTTTTGACCACTAGAATGTGCTATGGAGCAATGTTTGTTTGATTTGAGACATTTTCTTTATTCTTGTGCACAAGCATGCCGATTCAGCCGGGTGACACAGTAAACATTCTGCCAATGGTTTCACACTACTCCACTGATCTACAGGTGGTGATAATGTGCTTGCGATGCTCACACAAAGGCAGTGAAGAAGAAGACTACTACTAGCAGATAAACGTGAATGTAAACAAATGCACGTTTTAAATGTATCTAATGTTGCTAATATTGTATTAGGGATTTTTACACCTATAGCTCTGGAGACTCAGTGCGATTTCGGGGGTGAAGTTGTAACATTGTTGCATTTTTTATTTGGTTCGGTTAGCAACACTTTGTCAAACGAAATGGTCGTGCGATACTCGCCATCACTTCCTGGTCTCATAAATGAAGGAGCAACACTAAACTCATGGGCTTTCTGGTTTTGCTTTAGTGTATCTAATATTTTAGAAGAAGGTGAACAATATGAGCAGCTGACAAGACAGCGAGTGAAGGAGAGAACGGGCGCTAATGAGAGAGACATTATGATGTGTTGTCCCACAGACGACAAGTGATGTATGTCATAAGTTATGGATTTGAAGTTATCATCCATTAAATCACATATCAGTTCGTTAATTGTGTGCAAGGTTGAATTCATTTAAATTGGTGGCTAGTAAATGCGCTGTTTTTTGGTTCATTTCCAATATTTTGGTGGGATCACATTTTCACCTAAAGTGAACCAAACTCTGGTGCACTTGGAAGTGAACCAAGACCCCCGTTTTCAAGTGGACCGTTTGGTCCGCACCAGAGTTCGAATGAGCTTTCACACCACCCCAAACAAACCAGACTATCCGAAGGAACGCTCCAGGGTTCAGTTAAAGCGGACCGACATGTTCAGGAGTGAAAGCACCCTAATGAAAGTAAATGCATTCAGCATGTGTGTTAGGCCTTGTACACACAATGGGTCTTGGTGAGAAATACTCAATTTAAACAAAAAACTTTGTTTGTCCACAGAAAAGTCCACAGGGCATGTTTAATTTACAGTTATAATTTAACACGCACACACACGACCACACACACACACACACACACACACACACACACACACACACACACACACACACACACACACACACACACACACACACACACACACACACACAGAGGCCGACAGAGAGCAGAAAACCACTGGACCAGAGGGATGAACGTCTGAGTGATATCCACGGTGTTTGAGCCAGAGTGAGTCACGCTGGGTGCCCTGACCACTAAATCAAAGAGCTGTTTGAACAGCTGCATTCCTTCACACCCCTCATCCTCTCTCTCTCTCTTGCTGTGCAGTGATACTAACTTTGGTTTTCTCGCTCCCCCTCCCTAGTAATGTTCTGGTGTGATGGAGATCAAGCTTAATGGAAAAAGAGTGCAAAAGTGAGGTAAGTCATCCTTTGACTGTGGACAGGTGTCTATTAGAGGTCGAGCGTAAAGATGAAACGGAGGAACTCTGTGAGGTTTCACAGCGGCAACTGCAGCTGATTTATGGACCCATGACAGCCCCGAGTGAGTCATTATGTAGCTTCCATTTCTTTTCACACATATACAGCTGGCCTCCTCCAGAGTCACATACTGTTGGGCCATTCGTTTTCAATGACATGTAATTGCAATTGTATGGACAAACCCGGCACTGAAACATTTCTTTTGAACGTTTCCAAAGTTGTGTTGGTTCTCAGGATGGGTTTAGACAAGAGTCAGCAGACAGTAGGAAGTGATGGCTGCTTACTGAGCATAGCAATAAGTAAATAAACCTTATGCTAGCAATAAGGTTGATTCTACATTGCTTAGTGCGTCTTAGCATAGCGACATAATGGTCAACAACTTAAAGGAATACTCAACAGATGATAAATGCATGATGAGGTCCTTCAACTACCGCCCTTGATTTGGTTTACTTCTGTAACCATTGTCTCGGTACAGTGGACTCAGTTAAAAATAACAACAATTAAAAAGCATTGATTGGTGTTGATATGTTTTATGTAAAGCACTTTGAAATGCCTTGTTGCTGAAATGTGCTATATAAATAAGGTTGCCTTGATATTGGTGTTTGGATGGTTTAGAACAGATTATCAATAAAATGAAAGTGAGACAGGCTTGTAAAAACACATGTAGCTGTAAAGGTTGACTTTTGACGTTTTTCTTTTTTTTTTTAAGTGGAAAGAACTGTTGGTTTTGAGCGTGTTGAAGCCTCTGGCAGTGACAGAGAACTGACACATCAATTTAAGCATATCATGAAACCTAATGATCTGAGTACACATGCACACTGCACATCAGAGAGAGAGAGAGAGAGAGAGACTTTTTGGAATGACTGTATGTCTAGGGTGAAGTTGGAATGATAATAGTAGGAAAGATAAATTATTATTTTTTCCTTACCTAATGCTGGCTGGAAGCAATAAACAAATCTAAATCAACTTTTGACCTCAACTCGAGACAATCTTAGGAAAAGCAACAGGATAGATTTCAACTGGATTTTGTTTTCAGTAAATGGAATGAGCAAAACGGAACATGTTTCATGTGACTGTCTTGGTCTGTTTGTGATTTGATGCCAAACATACCAATAAACAAAGAAATCCAACCCGCATCTGAAGAGAATCACCACAGGTAACTTTGCACACTGGCATCAAGTATCTGAAACCTGGATGTCGTATACTGTATAAGGGCATGTGTAGTCTTAAACTATGTAGTGTGATACAGAGTAACTGAGAAAACACAGTTGTATTGATGTTTACAACTTTTTGTAAGGAAGACACTGTGACACACCAGAAATGACGTTTCTCTACTGACATTTCTCGAAACGTATTGGCCAGTGTTAAAACCAGTGCTGAGACTGATCTGCCATAAGCTATTGTTGACCAAAATATTGGCCCTGCCGATTTATTGGGCTGTAATCATTATAAATTGGTTGCCAGTTGTTACAACTTTCATTGTCCACTGATTTAGTCCATCCCCTCCACGAATCTAGGTGGAAAAAAGGACTTATGTTACTTTTTTGCATGTTGAAAATATTAGTCTGAATGAATATAGATTTTCCTCTAAATAAGGTCAGTCAATAAACCTCAGATCCCTATCTTAATATGCCTGGGTAGACTCCGACTCAGTCAACCAGGCAGTAGTCAGATTATTACACACAACAATTACTGTAGACGCTAAACGAATTATGGACAAACAAAAAGGCAAAAAACTTCACCCAAATATACCACGCTATTGACTTAAGCTGCCAAGATTTTAAAGACTTTCCTCAAGATTAACACCTGCAGCAGCTGAAGTTTAAATTAGCTTGGTTTTCTTATTAGAGGTTTGAAAGGTGATGAACAATACCCACCCCCCCAAAAAAAGAAGAAAAAAAAGCCTTTTTATTGTTATTATGTGGATGCCCTTGGAGACAACCTGAGAAAGATGTTTCCTAATAAAGAAAGGGGAAACAGGAGAGCGATGGTGGGGGGTTGGTAATTAAGTACATGAGCTTGGGGCAGACCTTTGGATCTATATGTGGTATAGTTGTCTGCCCACAGAGCCGCCACGACACTCTGGATTCCAGTAACTGCTTTTTACTATGAACACCATTTTTGCTTTGAAGTTGTGACTAAAGGCTCACTCACAAACCACATCCATCACAACTAACCATTCAGCCATGCCTCTTCTGCTCTGTGTGTCATTTGGAGTTAATGTCGTGTTTGTTTTTGAAATATGAAACTGTAGATGTTTACAAGAACCGGATAATTGAATGTGTTGTGAATATCAAAAACAGCAATCATGTGGTTTGTATCCCTGCTAAAACTGGAAGGCCAGTGTATAACTCTTACTGACGTTGAGTTATTTGGAAGGTTTGTTTGCTTGTGTTGGGAAATCACAGATTAGAATAGATGGGATTCCTGTAAACGGCACAAAGAAATCCCTTTTAGATTTTAAGTGTAGTCAAATCAGATTATCATTTCAAAGGTCACATCTCCGTTTTGTTAGTAATGACTCTGGTATTGACGCTGTTGAAAGAACTAAAGAAATCCAGATCAGCACTTTGTAACCACCACAATGTCTCTGACTCCACGCTTCACTCAGAAATGTTACTGAGATCACATAGATCAAGATTTGTCTGTAGACCACATGCCATAGAAGGTAGCTCTTATACTTTACATAAACAATAATATGTCTGGGTGCCTGGCTAGCTCACGTGAAGAGCAGGTACCCCCGTAAAGAGGTTTACTCTTTGAATGCAGTGGTCGCAGGTTCGACTCCGACCTGCAGCCTTTTGCTGCATGTCATCTGTCCCCCCCCCTCTCCCCTTTCATGTCTTCATCTGTCCTACATAAATAATGGCCTAAAATGCCCAAAAATGATCTTAAAAAAAATACTAATTTGTAACTAATAACATGTCTGAGTCACTGTTTTAGTTGTGAGAGATTAACAAATTTGCCTTCAGCAGGAAGCTCGTAAATTATGGAAAAGGGGTATGATTAAATAAGTGTATACTTCTTCCTACTCCTTTTCAGACATGTCTATGTTGGCTAATGTTACTTATTGTTTATTGAATGTTTTGCTTATTTAACTTATTAGTAATTTTTTTTTGATGTTTGGTTCATTTTTGATATGTCTGAAATAAATTTCTTCATTCATTCATTAAGTGAGCTGTTTGAAAAGTCCTGTTTAAAACGAATAGACAAGGAAAGTCCACAAGTCCAACAGGTAAATAGATCTGTACCAGTGAAGTAGACAATAAGATGCTGAAGTCAACAGTCTTGACTGATTGAATACACAGACTGAGTTGTGAGTGGTGGGGCGTTCTGCTGAACCACTGAGGGAGAGACCGTGTGAACCCTGCATCCATGGACAGTTCAGTAAGGTATGTCCATGTCTGTCTGGTATGTCCGGAAGACCTGTGAGATTCTTAGCTGGCTTTGAACCAATAGACACAATCCTGCAGTGTGTTTATTGAGGGTATTTAAGTGCGACTGCACCTTATATGACACAGACCAGGGAACCATTAATACATTCATTTAGCCTGAAACACAAATGTTGATATTAGACGTATGCATATTTGCAGATTCTAAGAGTTATAGATTTATTAGAACATGATAGATTAGACATTTTTAAATGTAAAAATTTAAATATTATTCGGTGAACTAGGAAGCCTTTTGTAAAAAAATAAATAAAAAAAATGTATATATGATAACTTAAATGAATGAATCTGAAAACCTTTCACGGAACCCTGGCAGACCACAACAGACCCCCACTTTGAGAATCACTGGTATAAATAATAGATGAAGACAGAACGTTGTTGAAGTTCCCAAATGACACTTTTTGCAGAGAGTTAGATGAAAACATCAATACCACTCTCATATTTGTATGTTAAATATGAATGTACAGGCAACAGACCGTTAGCTTAGTTAGCATAAAGACTTGGAGCAAAGGGAAACAATGACGCTAGCCTGCTGTGTCTTGAACCCTCCACACGCGCGTGCACGCACACACACACACACACACACACACACACACACACACACACACACACACACACACACACACAAACACATGCATGTAGAATTGCAGATAATAGTGCCAGGTCTTTTCAATCAGAGTTTAATGGGGTGTGAAGGAAGTAGACCGTGGTCGATATGACTGACCATCTGTAAATGGACTGAGTCACATGAGCTCAAATTATTACTGGAAGGCTTACACAGTTGTCCGTGTGCTTCTTTTTTCTTCTCGTGTGTAACAGGATGGACAACTCGGTCCAGCAGTCTGCTTACTGGCAGACATGTTTTCTGTGGTCCATTTTCAGGATTATGAAAACATCAGGAATGTGTCAACTGGGTGTACATGCGCACATTCTGTAAACTAGGCCTATGGGAAGCAATCTGGAAGCCCTTGCAAGCTTGCATACACACATTTGCTGTCTTTGTTTGTTGCTATTTATGTTTTTTCCAACTTTGCTTCGGGCAAAATCAATCAGAGATCACATGTTAAGACTTAATTGAAAACATATTAAAAAATCATTTAGATATTTGTCACTATTTTGTCATTTTACTATGCCAAAGAGACAGACAGAGTTGTCACCTGACAGGATCAAATACATCCACCTCCCAGTCTTTATAAAATGAAACATATGTGGTCATTTCCATATATTCAAATCCTTTTGAAGATTTCTCTAAAGAGGTAGAATCAGATGTTTGCTCGGGAACCCTCAGTAGACCCCAGCGCTGTTTGATCTTCACAAACTGATCCACTTTATAGTGGAAATGTACAGATGTGCTGTAGTATCAGTATTGACAGGGGTCACTGAAACAGGCATCAAAACAGACTCCCCTTTCATAGAATAATAAAATGAATACTTTAAAATACATTAAATGTTGGAGGGAAAAAGGTTACGGATCACTCTTAATTTCAATTGTCTCTTTCTTTTGAAGATTATTTATGTTTGAATGAATTTTACTGGTCATTAGACAACATGTGTAGTTAGGAATCAATCCAAACAAAAATGCAAACAATTAAGGAAATTACTAATAAAACATCAAAAGCAAGGATTGGACTTTTTATGACAGCCTGTTTTGCACTCGTAACACTTTAAATCAGCCTTCCCTTTAAAATGAAATAACCATCATTCAAAATAATCTTAACTGTGTGTGTATGTCACCAAAACATTAACAGAACCTTCACTATAAAAGTAAACTAAAGGGTATCACACAGGTTTCTAGTTACCTGACAAAAACACTTGTAAATGCCTATGATAAGGCCATTATTATTTTACTAATATACCTCACATGCTGGTGTGTCATATATGGTTTGAGTTATGGAAACATTGTGTGTGTGTGACATTGTGATGTGCTGGCTAGTGATTCTTGACTATCCAAGGAGTCGTGACCCCCGGACTTCGTCCTGATCCCACATTTAGTTTCAGTGAAGAGCTAAAATATGTGGATTCAGTTCACAGCAGTTATCAAGTCTTACCTCAGATATAAGTAATGCTACACAGAGCTACAGAATATGATGTATTTTGGATGAGTATTTATATAGAAAAACCTATGGGCTAAGTGGGGAGGTAGAGCATGAAATAAAGAGCAGGTGTGTGTGTGTGTGTGTATGTGTGTGTGTGTGTGTGTGTGTGTGTGTGTGTGTGTGTGTGTGTGTGTTTGTGTGTGTGTGTGTGTGTGGGGCAGCAGCAGCATCATCATCTCTCTACAAGTCTCAGGGCTCTCAACCTTTTTGGACATTAAAGAGGAAGCAGCTGCATGTATTCTTTTTACCTTTCTTCAAATGCACAACACAGATGAACACACACACACACACACACACACAAACACACACACACACACACACACACACACACACAAAAACACACACACACACACACACACACACACACACACACACACACACACACACACTATTTTCATTACTCTGCCTCTTTCGTTGTGCTTTTACAACAGCTTGTAGATTACCTTGAGAAAGAAGTAATTTCAAGTAGGCTGTAAATAAATGATTGGCCTTTTCTTCATTACTCAGACAACATGACTGAACTATCCATCTAAATAAGTAGAATCTGAATACATTTAAAGTAAGGAACGGGCTATGCATTTACTATATCATGCTTTCATTTTATATCTGCACGACAAGATTCAGACTTAGAACTTTTTGTGAGATCTTCTGAGAAGAGAGCCTGATAGGTTATGCTGCTGTATTTCTTAAACATTTTCTCCTAGCATTTCACTCTTGGAATATGAATTTGCTGTGTCCCCTGTCAACAGGTATTTCCAGTCTGGGAATGCAATAGATTTTGAACAGAGAAGAGGGTCCAGAAGTTGAAATTGAATGAGACATTTTTTGGGACCAGTGAGGCTGACCCAGCCACATCCTGTCTTCAGATCGGTGGATGCTGGAGAGACATCACTAACAAAATCTGTATCTGTGTCTGAAGCTTCTCTTCTGTCTTTTCTCTTCTTGTCTGTGTTTTGTCCTTGCGTCTTCCATCCTCACTTTCATCTTTCCGCCTCCTCTTTCTTTTTCAGTGTTTTAAATTCCTCCATGTCTCTGAATGACCAGACCAGACCTGCTGCAGTGTTGACAAAGCACAGACTATTTACAGTACAGCTGTAAAACAGAGAAGTAGAGAATACAGCTGGCAAAAATATTTATTTCCACTAGGGGGAGCTGTAACAGGGCCCCAATACAATCAAGGGTCCCAATTGCACTACAGACAGAAGCACTGTAGAATGGGTCCATTAAGCATGCATATATATTTTAAATGCATACAGTTTAAATGTATAGGCTATAAATATCCCTATCAAATTCACCTTTCCTATTTCCTATATCAATTTTAAACTGGGTAAGTGTGTCCTCCCCTTATCAATAAAGACTGATAAAACTGTCTATTAATTGATATGATTTTCCAAATCACTGACTTTTCACAGCTGTGAGATCGCCTTTGATTGCTGATTTCTGCCTTGCCAGGAATCCCGGCCTGATCACGTTTTTTTTTTAACCTTTTCTTTGTCTGCGTAATGAAGCCCTGAAGTCGTTCTCCGCGTAAACAACCCGCTTAGTATTTACTTAGACGTCTGACAACACCAACATGTGTTCGCTGCCAGCGTGTGAACCGGGAGTTTGACGCTATGGAGCATAGAATCAGAGCGCATAGATCGGCCTCCAGCTACAACTTTCGCAAAAGATTCCACTCCGTTTGTGAGTAAGCTGAAACCTGCGCCTCTATGTTAGATTATTGACTATAGTCCACACAACGAATGTTGACGGGGAAGATTCTGTTTAGAAAGCTTCCTGATAAAGAAAAAAACATCAGTGAGCGATGAGCTGGTAGGTGTATATGTCATATATTTTGAACCCTCCTTATCCGAGTTTCACAAATATCTACTTTTGTACTTGAGTGTATTTTGATTGATGTATTCTTGTGGCATGCAGTGTCCAGCTGAGTGAATAGCACAGCACCTGTATAGGCTATAGCGTTCTTTCCTCCTTTTATAACAATTAGATTCACAAAAACACACGGTCAAAACCAAGTTGTTTTCTTTTTTACTTAATTAATGTGCTAAATTATCAATTTGAATAGATTTGCCACTGAAACATCAGTAGGCTATTATAGCTACAAACATTGTTTTTCATGGAGTCTAAGTGTTATAGCAGCAGTTATTTTATGGCAGTATGATAGGCTCCATGAGGGCCACCAAACTATCGAGGTAGGCTAGCCTATGCTTCCCAATAAATGTATGGGTCTGTTGGTTATGGAATAGGTTGGGTAACATTATGTTGAGCGGCCATGTCCCGCTGCCGCGTGAAGTCTGCTGATCTTTTCTGGGGTCTCCCTGTCTGTGCTGTGATGCATCGCAGACAGCGCTGTTATTGCGGGCTTTTTCTCATGTTAATGCTTCCAGTTTGTCAGGCATTACCAGGGCATGGTAATCTATCCACGGGATCTCCAGTGGCACCCTTGATTGCCCGAAGGCCTCCTATAGGGTGACAACAATTCAGTCTCAAACTGAAGATATAAAAGGTAACGGTATAGGCTACTGTGAATTAGCTGAAATTAAAAAATCCTGATAAAATAGGCTATTGACATTAATTATGGCTTTAAGTTATTGTGAATCTTAAAGGTGTGTGTGTGTGAAAGAGAGAAAGAGAGGGGTATGCAGGCAACCCAGGGGGTAGGTAGAATAGAATTGCCCGACAGATGCTCACACACGTCAGAGAGAGAGAGAGAGAGAGAGAGAGAGAGAGAGAGAGAGAGAGAGAGAGAGAGAGAGAGAGAGTTGCAGATACAGACAGCGAGGACTGGGCAGACAGACAGAGCAGAGTGCAGAGAAGTTTGGACTTTAAAGTGCAAGTCAGCGGTGCAGTTTGCTCATTCACACCAGTTTCATCATCACTAACGATCCCTAAACAACTAGGAAAATTATCCAGATTTTGACTCTTTTTTTGGGCTCTAGGTGCGTTGACGCGTACATCGACCTGTTGGTTCAATTCAATTCTTTGGATAAACTCGCGCAAACTTTTGCAAAACGCCGCGAAGAAGGCAATTTAGAGAAGGGAGTGTGGAGAGAGCAGCCTCGGTGAGAGGCTGATGTGACCCTGCGTAAACTCCAACGTCCATCTCTCTCTCTCTCTCTCTCTCTCTCTCTCTCTCTCTCTCTCTCTCTCTCTCTCTCTTCTCTCAAACACACGTGAAACAGCAGCAGCGTGTCCGTGTCCAGGGCTCGAGCCAGCATGACTCTGTCCGGCGGTTTGTCGGATACTTGTCAGCTCATTTTACGCGACCGCATGGAGCCGGAGATGTGGAAGTAGGCTACTTCATCCATGCTTTCTGGGGAATAGTTGCTGCAACACGTCGGGAAGTGAAAACAAGCTACCGTGCACACTTTGGAGAGAGCTACGATGCGGGGCACTTTGGGCGCATTCATTCAGTCCTGTGCGCTGCTGCTGGTCCGAGCAGACCAGTGGAGGCTGAAGGACTCCGCCAATTGCGAGCTGAACAAGAAAGTAAGTCACTGTGAAGCGAAAATAAACAGGGAATTACACTGCTCAAGTGCTGCAGTATGGTTATATCCACTGTAAGTTATTATCTCTCAGAACTGCCACATTATATTTTATATTGCAGTAGCTATAATGTGTCAGTCAGTAAAGGAGCCCTAAAGTGCCATTCCCCCTCTTTTTGCTGTTTGACAGGCTACTGTTCACCTTTTCTACATCAGGGACACAATATTTGGTCCAACTTCTTCAGTTGAACCTCTCTGTGGTATACTTGTCTAATTTGTGTATTGTACTGGTGAAAGTCAGCCTTGTCTTGTTTTTTGTATAGGTTTGTAACTAATGGCTATTTTCATGATTGATTTATTATTTATATCATGTTTTTTTTCAATGAATCTATTACCTCTAAAATGAGGGAGAATATTTTAAAATGCCCATCACAAGTCCCAATAGCCCAATGTGTTGTCTTGAAATCGTTTACAAAGAAATTCAACTAATAATCATATAATGATCATTAATAATGATATAAAGGTAGCAAATTATTTTTCTGCTTGATAAATAACATTAATCAGTTATCAAAATGATCTTCTGTCAGTCGACAAATTGACAAATTGAGTCATTGTTCCAGTACTAGTTGTGCGTATTGGCTTTTAGGTCTTTACACACTCTAGATGTGTGTATTTGGGGGAAATGGCATTCATTCAAGACTTGCTCTGTCCTTTTGTCCCTTTTATTGATTAGCTTTCATGCAGTCAATCACGCTCTTTAAACTCACCCAGAGCACTTCAGGAAACAGGAAGTGGGAACTTTCTTAGCTTAGCTTAACATTCTGGGCTCACAGTCTGACAATCACTGACATGTGTATTGTTTGTTTGGCACCTTGGTCCTAAGTGGCCTGTTAATAAGTCATTATCAGTCTGTCAGCAGTCTGTCTAATAAACAGCCTCTCACAGACAAAGTGGTGGCTTGGTGTCAGACAGGCCCAGGGTTGGTTCATGTAAAGTAAATGGCATAAAGCAACTTTTAAGTCAAAAATGCGTCGTCCTGCTGTTTTTGTGAATTTAGCACCATTATTCTGTCTGTTTCCCGATTTCTCTATCCCCTATATGGGGATATCATCGATATCATCAGGTTCTGACTTACTCATATTTACGGGTAAACATGTTATAAAATTAAGCAACAACAATTTTGAAAATCAACATGGCAAACATTTACTGGTTCCAGCTTATCAAATGTGAGGATTTCCTGATTTTCAGTGTTGAATGGAATTACTTTGGGTCACAAAACAACAAGCAATTTGAAGACAACTCCTTGGACATTTTAAACTATTTTTTGACATCAATAAGGCCATTAATAGATCAATCAGAAAATAGTCAACAGATTAATCAATACTGAAAGTAATGTTTTTTTGCTTCTTCTTATTCCCCCACCCCCAGCAAACTGACTTAAATTCCTTCCTGTGGACGATCAAACGGGACCCTCCCTCATATTTCTATGGTACAATCCACGTTCCCTACACGCGCGTTTGGGACTTCATCCCCGAAAACTCCAAGCAGGCCTTCCAGGAGAGCAACATCGTCTACTTTGAGCTGGACCTGACGGACCCTTACACCATCTCAGCCCTGACCAGCTGCCAGCTGCTCCCTCAGGGCGAGAACCTGCAGGATGTCCTGCCCAGAGACATCTATCGGAGACTTAAAAGACACCTTGAGTATGTAAAACTCATGATGCCTTCATGGATGACCCCAGATCAGAGAGGGAAGGGACTCTATGCAGACTACCTCTTCAACGCCATTGCTGGGAACTGGGAGAGGAAGCGTCCCGTTTGGGTGATGCTGATGGTGAATTCGTTAACCGAGGCAGATATTAAAACACGAGGGGTGCCGGTGCTGGACTTGTACCTGGCCCAGGAGGCCGAGAGGATGAGGAAGAGGACGGGGGCTGTCGAGAAGGTGGAGGAGCAGTGCCATCCACTCAACGGGCTCAACTTCTCCCAGGTGAGTTCCGGCCTGTTTTACACTTGCATCCTGTCAGCAGTGTTTGGAATTGTCTCTGTGTTTCTGTGTGACCAAACAAGATAACGGTGTTGTATTGACATAAAAACTAGCCTGTCTAATACTTATGGCTGATTTTGTTTCTAATTTTTTTGTCATACACTGTCAAGATATGCATCATTGCAGTTTAACAGTCCAGAAACTATTTTATTGCATTCATTCTAGGGATAATCCATTCATTTGCTGTGGTTAAGGATAAAGAGATGGAAATCATGAATCACTTTGCTTATTCGAATCACATCGTTCAGTTTAATTCAAAATGAGTGAGCACATCGCCCTTCATCAAGCTGCGACGTTCTGTCTGTTGCTAGTCCAAGTCCGAGTAATTAGGTCCCGACATAGTCCGGAGTTTCCCTTTAACATATGTACTACACAACCGAAGATTGTCCGTGTCAGATGCGTTCTCACTTACTGGAAATAGAGAGGTGGTCGTAAAAAAATAATTTGGTCATAAATAGTGCTGTCAAACGATAAAAATATTTAATCGCGATTAATCACATTAATTTCATAGTTAACTCATGATTAATCGCAATTAATTGCACATTTTTATCTATTTTAAATGTCCCTTGACTTCTTTTTGTCCCATTATATTTTCTCATTTTAATGCTCTTATCAACATGGAAAAGTGGATCGGCTTGCTTTGTGCAAATAATTTTTTTTATTGAAAACAACAATGGCATATACGTAGTGTTCAATTTCACACTAACATTCACACTTGGAGCTAATAATCTGTCACACAATGTAACACTGTTACCTCCATTTTCCATTGCAGATAGTACTGCCTCATTCCTGAGGCGAGCATGGCTGGTCGTCATAGCGACTGCCGTGGGCGTAGTTTGGTAGCGTTGCATTTCCCCATAGAAAGTTTCCCCCGACTCATTTCCTGGTTGTCCTTCTTCTTCTAAACTCAAGGAGAGGGGTAACTTTTCCTGCTCCAGGTTTCCCACCGTGGTCAGAAAGAACAGGGGAGACACTTTGGTTCTCTCACTATGACTCTAGAGTCACTTCTCGCTCCGAAGCTAATCGCCGTGACGAGCCTACTTCCGTACGCGCTGTCACAAGCCCAAACAAGTGTGTGAGGCCGCGACGTGTCGGTTTTGTTTTGTCCCGGGGCACAAATACCCGCCCTTCAATCACTACTATTGGCCAGGCGTCCAAGGTAACGTAACCCCCATTTGTTCAGGTCCTATCCCTGACCAATTGGCTATTCCACCTTAACCACTTTCGAGGTGAAATGCCTAACCCCAACCAATCGAGCTGCTTCAGGCGGTCGTGGCTGCGTGGCCGTACGAAGTAGATTTTGCTTCCGGTCTAGCTAGATCTGAAAGAACGTTAATCTCGCGATAAAAAAATTGACGGCGTTAAAATTAGTTTGCGTTAACGCCGTTAATAACGCGTTAAACTGACAGCCCTAGTCATAACAACCGAGTCTCGCCGTTCCTTGAATATGTCTGACGTTTTCGATTTCATGTAAATCACCCTTCTTCTTCAACCATGGATGTTTGATTTTTTCTGGTTATGTTTGAGCGGCATTAAACGTCATAAACCTACCCACTCACTTGCTGTGAATTTTCACACATTCGACAGGAGATTATCATATGCCAGGGAGCTGGCAGGGTAAACACTGTTTGATGTCCGTTCCAATCTATGTGATATTTCTGTATTTTGTGTTTTAGTGACTAAAATCGACCTTGGCCTCCAACTTTTGATGTTGGTCGGGAGCGTAATACAGACAGAAGAAGCTCTGTAAAGTACACTTCTCATCATGACATTTGTTCATGGACATGCAACCACCACATGACCAGTGTATAATACCCATGACAAAAAACAGCATATACTTGTTTTTCACAAAAAAAGTGTGCTGCATTCTCCCAAAAATGGACCCAAGCAACTCCCTTATGGAACACCGCAAGATATTTCTTTGCAGTCAGAAAAACTGCCATCGAAGAATACTCACTGTGCTTTTCCAGAGAGGTCTTTTGGCAGTTCCAAAAAAGGATTTTGCTGTATGAACGTCTCAATAGTTAGGAATGTATCTGTACCTGCAGCTCTACGTTAGCTTACACATATCTTAATCACGTCCACACGGAGAGGTTAACAGATTTTACATTTGGGGAAAAAACAGCACTGGTATCAGACTGGTATTTGGTATTGGACCAGTTTGGTAAACAGAATGGGTGAAGGGGGAGAAAAAGTAAGCTTTGTGCAACCCTACGGTATATCTCGTGTGTGTTACGGGTGTCAAATGGTGGTTGCTTTGTGACGCAGCTGGTGAGTTTACCCTTCACACTTTTTAGGTTGTTTCAATAAACTCAATGTCAAATCTACTCTGCTGAAGTGGCTTCACATCTCCTAAAATACACCAGCACTAAGATGTGTAATGCAAATGACAGATGAAAAGACCAGATGTATAGATTCAAAGTCAATTTTAATTTTTTTTTAAATAACGGAGGCCTTTAGTTTGGTCTTTACCTCTCTTTCCCATAGCTTAGTCGGGTGGAGTTAATAATCAGCTGTACAAACATTCAGCCGTGCTCCGCCACGTTCTTTGTTATTAAAGAAAAATGGATCCTAATGACTCAAGTCTAAAATTGCCAGAAAAAAAGAAACCTTGTTCCCAAAGCACACTTAAGTCCCCTTGTCTGCCTGTCTGTCTGTGCCCCTCGGTGACCCTTTCAGTATTACAAACATCTTTCAAAAGCAGCAGTCACTATGAAATCATGTTGTGTATTATTGAGGAATTTCTGCTAATGCTGGTCAGGAGCTAAGGGGATTACACTTGACCATTTACCCTAACACCCAGAAGCTTAAAGTGTTGTTATTTTAAAGCAGCTAAGTCTTGTCGGCCCTTCAGACTATAAGTCTCTGCCCAAACCACCCAGCAGCACTTTTATTAGCATTCTCTTAAGTCTAAGATGAATAATGTTTAAGTCTTGATTTTATTCTCTGACTGAGATGAGATGATTCAATTTAGCTTAACACTTCTGTTAGGGAAGCATTTTCACACGATGAGCATTGAAGTCATGATTTCTCCCTATTACACTCCTTTTTGTGTTATGTTTAAATTAGTAGAAGTGTTCTGGACGTGGCCGTCGTCACCAGAAATACTACAGCGGTTGGTTTGGTTGACATTTTTCTGTGGTTGTGCAAATAATGACTTTTTCAGAAGAAAAGGCAGGTTATGTTGTTATACAAAGTGTCAGACTTTGATATTTGAGACTAGGGTTTGCATCACATCTCCATCGTTGGTTTTTCTTTGAGAGCTGGATTTATGCTTGACACAAAGGTTAACAGGATTCCAGACATAGGTACCTATGGCATAGGTTTCAATTTGTAGTTCAGCGTCAGATTCCAGTTCATTTTTTTTAAAGATTATTTTTAGGCCTTTATTTCCGCAGGACAGATGAAGACATGAAAGGGGGGAATGACATGCAGCAAAGGGCTGCAGGTCGGAGACGAACCCGCGGCCGCTGCGTTGAGGAGTAAACCTCTATATATGTGCGCCTGCTCTACCAACTAAGCTAACCCGGCCACAGAATCAGAAACAGACGCGTACATCAGCTGTGGCGTACCTACGGAGCCGCCACAGGTAGAGTGTGACCGCTAACCTAAAGGAGGTGGCAGACCTTCATACATCAGTTTCATAATGGTCATATTGGCTCTATCGTAATTTGGAAGACATTGGCAAACTATTTTGCCGTTTAAACATGGGGACTTGCTGTTATGGATATAACAGGAATAAAGTGGGTGGCTGAAATTGGGTTTGTCAACAGGGCTATTAAGAGAGAAAACCTCCCATCATCACGGCTTTCATTAATTAGGTCCACAAAGCCTCCAGAGGGCTCGGCAATAAATTCTAGTGTCCCAGAATCAACCTCTACCCTGACACTGCACCAGCACAGCACACTGCTTGGCACTCCGTAATTTCCACACTTGGTTTCAATCTGATCAACAGCAGCTTGATGAACGCCTTAACCGGGCTGGCTTGTAACAGCCCGCTTGATATTTCACTAAACATTTTCTTTCACAGTTTTCGCAGTGTAGTTGAAAAGGGCAGTTCAATTTAAAGCCTTTTAGCTCAACTCAAGTGTAAGATGTCCAGATATAGTGTGATGAGTGAGATACACACTTGGCAAAACAATACTGCCGCCTCAGACGCCATTCTTGACTGAAAGTACTGTTTAATGAGGCTACAGCTAGTGAACCATGTTTACGGTCTGTAATAGTCTCTGCAATGTTTTCACTGGCCATTGACATCTGGCATTAAACATAATTTAGAGGAAAGGGAAAGGCAAATTGAAAATAAAATATTCATGTATTGAGGAAGACCAAATTCCTCTCCTCTTGCCTTTGTTAAAACCTGTGCACAGCTGATTGGATGAACGCATCGCTCGTCGGGCTGTCACTGGTCTTAGTTCCTGATTTCCACAGTGGAGAATCGTCGTGATGGCTGTTCTGGAGTCATATAGATATCTAGTTCTGAAGAAGTTTGGGGTGAGAATAGGCTTCATATTAACCTCTACAGCACAGTTTGAATAGTTGTTGGTGAGGTTTGGGAGTTTTAATGAGGTGGTGAATCCCACAGGATGTTTTTAATGTCACTGAGGCACTGGAGAAATTGGTCAGCAGAGTGGAGCCTTCAGCTTGTCGATACGATCTTTAGCTAACTTCAATGAGATACAGGCTCTCATCCGACCTTGTTTTCTGTTTTGTGTCACGCTGCTCTGATTACAACTGCAAAGCAAACACACACACTGTGATGATCAGTCACCTGCTGAGCTGATCCTGACGCATCGCTTCTTATCAATGTGGCGGTTTGACAGTTACATTTAATATGTGGCTATAACTCATATTTTCTCTAAAGCGAAATAAGCCTATTATGTTTCATAAATATGTAACATTTCCTCGTTGGAGGAGTTATAAAATATATTTTTTTAAATCATCTTTTAAAAATGTTTATTGTGTTCACTTTCACAGTGATTCTTCAAATGCAGTTAAAGAAAGTGTAAAGAAATATGTTGGTACTTAAAGGTGCCGTAGGTAGGATTGTGAAGATCCAGAACTTCTCAGTCCCTCCCCCCCTTTCTGCTAAAGCCCAAATGGTCTCCTAAGCCCCTCCCCCCACAAGAGAGAATGAATGCGGGTGCATGAGCAGTGATTGACACGCAGTTAGACACCCCCCTGGCCCTGATTGGTGCATCTGAACAGGGAGCGGTGGATTTTTGCAAATCACACCACAGGCTGTAGGTGGTGCCAGAGGAGACGGATTTTTTCTTTTTTTATTACCTGCTTCATGAAGTTCTACTGGAACATAGGGTCATTTTCAGCAAATATAACAGAAAATTAGTTTTATAAGTCTTACCTACTGCATCTTTAAGTCCTGTCTTTGTGCAGCTGTGTCAAAGTGCTTAACATTTGTTATACGTATAGGCTATAAGATGCAGCCTAATGCATTTAAAAAACAGGGTGCTTTTTTTTTAATCTCATATTACAAGTGATGTGTCCATTTTTGCCTGCCACTATAAATCAAGCCCATTAAGCTCATTATTTTCAAACCACAATGGATTATACTTTCTATACTGGGATCCCTAATCTGGCTTAGCATGACTGCTCTTATTCTTGCATGGTGCCCCTCGTCTTTTGAAGAGCAGGCTCAGCCTTGCCCATTACACTAAGTGAGCTTGTTGAGGACAACAATGGCCGTATGAAGGCCAGCATTCTCTGACGCTGTTGTTGGAAACCCGCGGGACATTCCACACCTCAGTGGAGCAGACCTGCTAATGAAAGTGTTGTTTCTTTCCTCCCATCACTGGGAGTAATGGTGCATGGAGAGGTGATGAATGCAGGTCTCAGTGTACGTCTATGAGAACAGGGAAGGGGAATGTTTGAAGCCCATTTGGTTCATTCATGACGAGGAGGGACTGGAACAGGGAGAGCTGAGATGCAGACTGAGATCAGTAGAGGAGCCATTAAGGAAGGAAGGCGTGACTCCGTCTCCATTAAAGGTATCATGACGTTACCTCTGTTTGACAACCTTGCAACTTTAGATGTGGTGTTTTCTTTTCACTTGAACTGACGGGCTAAAGGGGCTCTGGATCTGCTGGGCTTCACTAGGCAAGGTCTGATGTAATCCAAACAAAACCCATAAGACCCCCATAACATTTCACCCAATTATCATATTGTCCTGGCTGTGTGTAATTTAGACATTTCCATACCCAATTTCAGAAAGAATGCTCCTACAGTAACAATTGCCTTTGTTCACATGTTTTTACATAACATCTTTCAATATTTGGGGTTAGAGTTTTTAACAGATCATCTTGACCCCTTGGTCAAGAAATATCTCTGAACACAGGGAGTAAAGTCTGTTCTCAATTACAGCAACATGGCAGAGCTCTCTTGGCTAGCGGTTTTAAACTTTAACATTGAATAAATCAAAGTACAGTTTGTTCTTGAATCAGCAGATTTGTGGGAAAATGTCTAGTACCATAAATCAGATCAGAGAGGTCAGGTTTGAACGGACCAAAACTCATTGGACAGGACAGACGCTGTCACAAAGTGTGAGCATCCCAAAACTCGTACACCCTGCACTGTCCCGCTCGTAACGACTGCTAAGTGTGTTGGGTATGTAGACATCCTGGACAGTACAATGACTGTCCTTATTTTCCAGCCCTGCATGGGCAGCTCGTTGGGCAAGCTGCCACTGATTTCCAGAGTTAGCCCACAGAGGAAAATATGTCTCAATCCCCCCCGTTAATGAGATTAGACGGCAAAATGAGAATGATGATGATAATGATGATGAGTAAGGGTGGGAAACTTTGTGAATCCTGCAATTCAATTGGATTCACAAGCTTGGTGTCACAGTTAGATTCAGAATAGATTCACGATCCTCGTTTGGATAAATAGTAAGGAGTGGACTATTTCTTTAAGCTCGTACTCCACAGAAATGTATTCAGAAAATACTTAGCTTAATAGCTAATTAAATTAATTTAATTTCGCTTTTTGAACAAAACTACATGATAACTGTAGATAACTCCAGCGTGTGCATGCTGTACATCGTCCGGGTGCTGCACTTTGTTCTTGTGGTTGAGTTCCAATTTTTTTTTTCTAGTCAACATAACTTTATTAACAACATACAAAAAAGTATTTTTGGCATTTGTGAATCGATTTGAGAATCACAGAGGGTAAGAATCACGATTCATATGTACATTTTATTACCCCCACTTCTAGTGTGTGTGCATGTGTGTATGCATGTTCGGCACTATTTCTTGGATGATTGACTTCCCATAGTCACTACACCCGGACAAAATGTAGTCCCGCACGTGACCCCCTGTAAAGCCACATAGGCTACGTTCGGAATGCTTAATTCGGATTTTTGCATTACCTTTTAAGATGTGGCGTGTGGATGTTTGTGGTTTCAAACTGACCCGCGTGCGCAAAAGAACAATAACAATGACATCAGACGCAGCACGCTGTTGCACTGAAGTTAGGGAGGTTATGGAGGAAGTAAGCATTTCATTCAAAATGTTTGTGTACTGGCAGCCGTAACATTAATGAGCAGGTGCTGAGGAGGAAAAGAATGAAGAGAAAGAGAGCCAAATTGGCTATTTTGGCCTTTTGCGGCTGCAAATTCACTACAGAAGTCTGTGTGTCGGAGCGGTTACGGTATGATCCTTTATAGTTTTGATTGAATTGAAGTATCTCCCCATACACTAATTAGGTATAACACCTCACTCTCCCTCCATTGAATGCTCCATCACTGTTCTCCATTTTGTAGGCCTAGTCAAGTTTTTAATTTTACTGTCTGTAAAAAAAGAATTCATATTTAAATAAATCATCAGGAGAGTCTGTTAGTCTGACTCTCATATTCAAGTTTATGTTCTGCTTGTTTAACGGTTGTTTGGTAATTTGCTCCTAAACACATTTAGAGAGGATTTGAATTGCTATTTTTATTCTCAATTCTTGTCATTTTGGTGCTGGTGATTTTCCTTTGGGGCTGGCTAAAACCAAACGCCAAAAATTCCTCTATATTCAGGAAAAACCCTGTAGTAACAATCTTCTTATCTAATTTTTGGATGAAAGCAAATGTGTGTGTTTGTGTGTGTAAGGGAGAGAGAGAACATATGCTGGCATGATGACAGTATTACACAGCAATACCCTGGCAGCAAATCAGATTAAATCTCATTTGTACCACTGGAAAGAACCAATTCATTAAGTGATCACCAGAGCAGAATGGCCTGCAGTGATGAAATGTGTACATGTGCTCATATGGGTAGACACAGCCAAAAAATGACAAGAACAGCAATAAATCTTAACCTGTTCTCGAACGTATTAAGCTCATTAAGGTATTTGAAATGGGACTTTCATGCTCTGCCAGATGATTGTCTTGGCTTAAGGAATATTCATTTGTTATTGAAACAAATGATTAATCACGCGCACGTGTTTTAGTAAACTGATGAAAGATATTCCAAGTACACGTCATCATATGAGATACTAACAGGAAATATGCAGTTTCTCAAAACCAGAAAAAGTAGATGTTTGAGCAGTGAGTTAGATTAAAGTCAAATATGTTAACAGACGCTTAAACAGTCTTCCTCTAAGATGAATACACATGATAAGATGCTCACCTTTTGCACATGTATTCCTCCTCATATTGTAGGATGCGATTTGTTTCACAAGTTGCTTATTATGTCTTTGTCCTCAAATACATAGTTTGCAACCTTTAATTAGACTTCACTCTACTTTGATCAAAGGGAGTCAACTTTCCATGTTCAGTTGCAGTGTGCTGTGTGTTTGTCCATTGCAGTTGTTCATATAATTGCCTGTATCCGTTTATTATTGTTTACGTCTGTGTGTGCATGAATGTTTGTGTGCACATGTGCACTTCTGTGCATGTTTGCAAGAGTTCATGTTTGTGTGTGAATGAGCGTTTGTATGTATGTGTTTATGAAGTTCTATGGTTGAATTTTCCAACATGTCCTCACAGCTTCCTTCAAGTCCCTGGTTTCATGTGGCACTGAGGTGCTTGATTTCTTCCCCACTGTTGACCAAACAGTCACATATTAGATGTCTGACATTTCCTTGACATTATCTGTCCATCTGTCTGGATACACGACACCAGAGACAAAGATGCTGAGCTCCTTTTACTTCCAAAAAGCGTTAAAAAAAATACCCTAAATAAAAACGATATATATATAAAAGGTTTATAGACAGAAATTGAAGAGTAATGTCTGTCAACAAGTCATCATGAAGAGAAGTGACTGGAGGGGGGGGGGGGGGGGGGGGGGGGTGTTTTGCTTGCTGTATGGACTATTGATAGAATTAATGCCAGTGAGTTTGTTTAGATTGTAAGAGGATTTGAACCAGCCTTACTTCTATTTTTTAGGGGTATGTCCGTTTCCACTAAACGCTTTTCGTATGATCATTAGCAAATCCCCCCTCTTCGCTGCTGTCATATCAAGGTTAAATAATTTCACCAATTTGATTTTCCATTCCTGTGCAAGTCCACCCATTTGCAACGTTTTGTTTTTCAAGTGTATTTGATTGAAAGCGGATCGGATGCAGCTGGATGGTGCCAACTGTGTGCCAAGAAAAAGAGCTTAGATCCTTGAAAGTATATACAGTAACACACTCCAGTGGAGGGGAGTCTGACTTCTGGAGACTGCTGCAGGCTTTTCCTGGTTGTGTAACACAGGCTTCTGCAGCTCAAATGGGGATTTAATAGCTTGTCTCTCTGACTTAACACCGGGTCATGAAATCTTGTGCAGGCTGAGGAGCCTCGTAGCACAATCATTGCTCTGCACCCATGCTAATGTTCAATACAGTAAAATAATCTAGTGCCTGTCACTTGATGCTTATTACCACGATTTATCAGCACTTTTGAAACGTCATAGAAACCTGCATATTGAGGCCGGTACAGCCACCTGGCAGTAAATGATGTACCTCGCTGGCAATGCTTTAGTTGGCCAAATGGGTCCAAGTTAATTAATTAATGAATCAATGACTTGACAAAGATTAATGTATAATAACTCAAATGAAACAAGTAAATATAACTCTGCATGTAATTGCAGATGAAATAACAGATATCTCTGCCACTGCTTTGTTTTAGCAGGCAGTTTTCCACTCACTGTTCCAACATCTGATTGTGAAACCTCGCAGAGGGCGGCCAATAGAGAAACGCATTTGTGATTCTGCTGTTTCGCAGTGTGCCTCCACCTTAATTTAAGTAATAAAAGCTCAGCATCTACAATTGTACTTAACACTCACTAACAGCGGCCTTCCCATATTTAAAGCTAATGTAAGTTATACGTAAGAGCAATTAGAGTCAATACGATGCTAATTTCAATTTGTGTGGTGCCTATCATTCCTTCTATTGTTGTGTTAAATTAAGAGTTTTGCAGGCCTGAATGTGGCCAGGACCCCGGGGTCATTGTTATTACTAAGCTATAACCAACAAGCACTGAATTAGCATGTGACTGACCAAAATGTAGGAGTGCCATACTTGCTCTTTTTGTGGAAAAAAACTAATTATATGAATTCATGTGTATTAAAAAAAATGTCAATTTGCAGAACTGCTGTAACACTGTATCAAAATACAATTGTGAAAAACAAGAGTAAACGTTGAGGTTAGCATATCTCTCTTGTTACATCAAAACACTGCAGACTTCAGTTAATCCTTGATTCAAAACACATATAAAACACCTGGTGTGAGGTGTCCATTGTTTTAATATGTCCCAGAGGGCACAACTTACAATGATAATTACTTTTTTTCCATAATGATACAAAACCGATAAATTTTTTTGCAGGCTGAAACATTAATTCATCACTTTCTTGGGCTTTTAATTGTCACTTGTTAATTAAACTTGTTAAATAAGATAAGCATTTACTTGACTAACAGCTGTCAGTTGCTTTCACACATGCAGCATTTACTATTGACACTTACTTTTGGGACTTATTTAATCCTGTATTAAGGAGATACTGTATCAGATGCAGTAATTTGTCAATTCAACACCAATTTCCATGCTGCCAGAAAAAAGGTGGTCCCCGGAAATGATAGCTAACAGATACGGTGGGAATAATGATCTTCTTTACATGACTATACATCAGTCATGAAAATCTTTATGCCTCTGTTCAAAGCCTAATGTTAAAAAAATCAGACGCCAAGGATATTATCATCTCAGCTGAGGTACAGTGACCAATGAGCAAACATTCTTTAGTCCACCTACACTCACTTACTTGCATATAAGCAACTTTTAGTTCAATAAATTGAAAATTGCACACCTGAACTAACAGTTTATAGTAAAATGTATTGGATTTTGAGTTTTGAGAATCAGGGTCATACAATTTCACCGTAATGAGCACAACTACAATTATTTCAATTAAAATGCAAATAAATAAAAGATAAAGATGTTTTTTTAAGATAGGGGACATTAACCTTTCACAGTTTGACATAAAGTCTTATAAATTGCTACTGGTATATGCTTTCTCTGTACTGGCCAGGTTTGTGGCTGGTCTGCATTAAATCAAGACTGTAGAAAAGAGCCAAACCTGGCTGGACTTCAGCCGAGCAATACGAGGCCAAAGTTGTCCACAAGCTCCCACACAGAGGATTAATAGTTTGTGCTTCCTCGCGGAGTGTCACCTGGATCTTGTGGAAAGGTTTTGTGCAGCAGCCACTTTGTGACTTAATTGGTTTGTTATTTGACTGTAAAAGCAAAGAGGATTCTTTTTTTTTTTTTTTCGACTATTTGCTTTGAGGTAACTTTACTTTTGCATAGAAATGTTGAAACCTGAGACTTTTTTAGCTGGTTAGTTAATAGAAATATACATAGAGTTCACTCAAAAATGCTTTTACTAACTAAAGCTAAAACTAAGTGATATAAATGAAAATCATATTAATGTTAAATTGAGTAATAAAATGGCGTGCACAGTAAAAATAAGGGTGATTTCACATGAATATACAGATGCTGATACAACATTTTTAAGTCTATAAAAGTTGAACCACATGGTTCCTGAGCTAACCTGCCCATAAATCCACTTGTGTCTTTCTGGCTCCCGTCCACATTTTTGGTGGCTCAAGTGGAATTTCACAGGTGAGCACGACATAGGAAAGTTTTGTGAGACTTTGTTGTTCTCCACAGACTTAAATTCAGACAAGCAAATATCTTGACACTGTCACGTGTGTTTACACGAACCTAAGAAGTAAAATTAAGGAGTTTCTTTCACTTGGGTGAATGTTTCAACCAACACTGCAAAGTTGCTCTCTGAGATTTATGAGATGTCTGCAACTTGCCAAGTTAGCATTTCTGTCTTAATAATTACAGGCTGCTTGAGTCATCATTAGGTGCTTGCAAGATATTTGACTATATAGCAGTTTCTACCAGTTGGCTAAGTTAAATGTAATGCACTGCATTGGCAGTTGGACATCATGAGACAGTGTATAAGGCCTGAACAAAAAAATAATTCCAATTGAATCGCCACGATCAGGGGTTCCACTCGAGGAGCTGAAATTACTCAGCACAAATGTTCTGCCGTTGATTGATAAATAGAAAGCCATCTTGACAGTGCTGGCCTTTAATGGGTCGGAGAGCTGGAGAGTCTAGAGATAGACAAAGCTATCATAGCTTATTAGCATTGTCGCACCATTCACTTTTATTTAACCTCCTCTGTTGGACCAAAACTGTTCCACAAAAGCTAATGAGTTTGCTAACTGACAGTTAGCAAACTGAAGATTCCTGATTGGCCCATCTGAGCTTTCATTTTCTCAAAGGCAGAGCAGGATACCCAGGGCTCGGTTTACACCTATCACCATTTCTAGCCACTGGGGACCATAGGCAGGCTGAGGGAACACATATTAATGTTAAAAAAACCTCATCAAGTGACATTTTCATGCCATGGGACCAAAAGTAAAAATTCTTTGATTCCAGCTTCTTAAATGTGAATATGTTCTAGTTTCTTCTCTCCTCTGTGACAGTAAACTGAATATCTTTGAGTAGTGGACAAAACAAGACATTTGAGGACGTCATTTTGGGCTTTTGGAAAACACTGATCCACATTTTTCACCATTTTTTTTGACATTTTAGAGACCAAACAACTAATCGATTAATCGAGAAAAAAAATCAACAGATTAATCGACTATGAAAATAATCGTTAGTTGCAGCCCTACTTTAAAGGGATGATATACTAATAAAAGAGGGTCCACATTAAACAAAAATGACACTGTCACAATTGAAAAAGGCGTTTATTTACTGACTTTTTTCTAAGCAACATTTAGCGGTGCTCTTTCCAGCATCTCTGCATTTTCCAAATGTGGACATGTAGTAGGGAGCCCACCAATCATGCACTACAGTTGCATATATCAATATCAATTCCTTTGTTACGAGAGTAGTGAAAGTAAGAGCGAGAATGCAGCGTTAAGTGAGTGACGTCAGTGAGTTTGTTATCAAGCAAGGAGAGCGAGCGGTAGCGGTGTCCGACTGAGAAGTGCATGTGTGGCTGTGAGGAAAAAGCAAGAGAAAAAAGAGATCCCAAAGACGATGTCAAGTGAGTTAACGGTTAACAATAAACAAGAAGCTTCTCAAGACATGGTGGCTTCATCTTTTGTTAATAGGCCTACTATCGGTGAAGTAAAGGGTGTTACCCCCAAAAGAACATTAGCCCTGGATAGAACGTCTCCCCAGCTGCTTTCTGGCCGGTCAGGAAAAGTGTAACATCTTATATCAATTTTTATAACCTATAAAGTCAGAAACTTCATCCAACGTCTGAATGCTCAAGACGTTGTAGCTGTGCTGTAGTTGTAGCTTCTAGATAAGATCTTTTCAGTGGAACACGTTTCACCTTGATTAATAGTTGTTGCTTCATGGATGACTGACAGATATTGGTCTGAACACAATTGGAAATGTGATGGTCTGCTGCTTTCACTTTTTTTTGCCCCCGTAAAGGAGAGAAAGGAAGAGATATCGTATAAACCTGCGGTGTGTGGTTGTGTTTTTACCTCTGAAGTTTCCTATGAAGCAAGTAGCAGATAATGTTTCTGACTTCTGTGGAAGACGCTGCTATTTCTCTTTTTTTGTCTCATACACTTTCTTCCTCCCCATTACTCTATATACACCTGAGACACACACGCACACCAAGTGTCCACACACGTCAGACCAACACATACCTACATAAACATGCGTATCAGATTCCTCCCACCACCCAGAGTCAGTTCCACGCTGAGGATGAAGGTTTTCAGGGTTGTTTCTACCCAAAGACTGTTTGTGTTTTGGGGGTTTGTCTGAGCTGCTGTAGCTGAGATCATTAAACCTGTGAGAGCTTAACAGCAACGCCACTGTTTGGCCTCTTAGCTCATTTCACCACTCTGTTTCACTCTCTGTGTGCCTTTACAAAGGTTTTTACAACCTTGGTGGTATTTATTTTTTTGGGCATTTCTGCCTTTATCGGATAGGAAAGCAGAGAGATATGAAAGGGGGGGTGGGTGGGGGGGAGACATGCAGGAAAACCATCACAGGTCAGATTCAAACCCTAGACCTTCTGCGTCGAGGAATAAACCTCTGCATATGTGTGCCCGCGCTACCAACTGAGCTAACCGGCCACGTGGATATGAACACTTTTTTAACTCTTCAAACCGCATGTCTTTAGGCATGGCAATGTTGGTCTGTTCACCACTTTGTTACAGAAAGAAATATCTCAACGTTTAGATGGATTGCCAATTTGATACAGACATTCATGGTCCCCAGAGGTAGAAACACACTGACTTTGGTGATCCCCTGACTTTCTCTTCACCTTGAGGGGGGACATTTTGGTTTTCAGTGAAATGTCCAGACAGCTATGAGATGGATTGCCATGAAATTTGGTACAGACATTCATGGTCCCCAGAGGATGAAAACTAATGGCTTATGTGATTATGTGACTTTAGCTCAAAGCCACTGCTATACCTCAGTATAGCATCACAGAGCTGCTAGTGTGAGACTTGTTATTTAACAGATAGAAGATCCCACTTTACTTTACTCAGTTGTACCATAAAATGCATGGGACAAGTTTTAAACAAGTCCAGGGCGACTTAGGACATACTAAAATTTACATTTTCCATAAATACAAATTAATTTGCAACATTATAGATATGACAGAAAATACGGAAAAGCATAATAGGTCTCCTTTAAGAATACTTTACAGCTGAATCCCACAATCGTAGTCTAAAATCAGATGCAAACCACTCTCTGTCCCCGTATCTCTCAGTGTGTCTTTCTCTTCCCACAGCACTTCTTACACTGATCTAAAATTAGTGGAAATCTTTTTTTTTTTTTTTTATCTTGTGTCGTTAGTGTATCTTTGACAGTTGTTATTTTGGTCGTAACCTCACATGACAGCAGCATGTTTATGCGAGCACCATCCTCAGTGAATGCAAAGGGACACTTTTCTGAAAACTGACCTCCCAACACATTTAGGATGTTTGGATGCTTTTCATATTTTGTTGGCTGTTTATAAGTCTGTGGTTGTGTGGATGTGGGTCGTGGCAGACGTCTGCACAACAACAACTATCTCGCTCTTCCCTCTGTCTCGCTCTCTCTCTGTCTTTCCATCTTTCCACCTATACCTCTTGATCATTTTCTCTTTTTTTCCTCTCCCTCCTCCCACTGTCTGTCTCTGAATATTGATTTTGCCTTCTGTTTATCCCTCTCAACCCTTTTGTCTCCTTTATTGATTAGTCTTTCGCCCACAATAAACAGATGCATTCCTCAGATGGTTTGGACGTTTGGTCCTATTTTCCATTCCATATAGACTCATTTAGTATGTGTGAGGTTTAGGATTTGTACTGTTGCTTAAAGGTTGAGTGTCTTGTGCTTTGACTCAGTGTTGTTGTTTAGAGCAAGGGAACAGATGCAAGCTGACGGAAAGTGTTTACATGCATGGAGTGCTAGTGTGTGTGTGTGTGTGCAAACCCGTTCAGTTGTGTTTGCCAGCGGTGCTTTGGTTCTGAGTCTGGGCCAGTGGTTTAAAGGGAATTGCAGATACTCGTAAATAGCGCTGTGTGGGTTTTTGATTCCTGCTGTCTCTCTATCTGACTTCTGCACAGTCAAGAAGTTGGAGATTGATTTCTGGCACTGCTGTCAGAGCTGATTGAGAACATGTTGCCTTAACAACATTTACCCATCATCCTTTGCAGTAGGAGATTTGATGTCTTTAAAGGGGCGCTATGCAGTTTTCGCTTTTTGCTCGCAGGTTTCTCTATATAGCTCCCCCTACAGCTTCGGAATAGATATTTGGCAGCTCCTATGTTTACTTGTGTCCGACTCCTTGCTCGGTCAGTCTGCCGTTTCCTCTTTCTCTGTTCCTCCGACAATGCTTTCCTAGCTTTCTGTTCTTTTTTGCTGGCTCAGCCGTGACGATAGTGTGAAAAACGCCATCGCTACCTTGTTAGCCGTTTCCTTAATGGGCGTATGTGTGCAGTGCAATTCGTTGCATCACGAGACCTGTTATCACGCGATACTTCCTGACGCTGAGGCCGGCGACTCGCCAGCCCAAAATTGCAAGGGTGGTTTTTCTGCTCACAGGCGCTAGGGGGGAGCGAGACGACCGCCATTCAACTCGAAAAAAGTTATATAACCATTCCAATGACTCTGAAGCTGTTCAGTTAAGGTAAATTAAGCTAAAAAACCTGCATAGTTCCCCTTTAAAGGTCCCATGACATGGTGCTCTTTGGATGCTTTTATATAGACCTTAGTGGTCCCCTAATACTGTATCTGAAGTCTCTTTCCTGAAATTCAGCTTTGGTGCAGAATTGCAGCCACTAGAGCCAGTCCCACAATGAGCAAGGTGGAGGGTGGGGGTGTGGCCTTGACCAACTGCCACTTTGCTCGTTTGAAAGCCATGATGTCTCTCTCTCGTGGGTGGGCCAAATTCTCTGGGCGGGCAAAGCAGAGAAAAGGGAGGTAAAGCCTGGTTCAGACGGCAGGATAATTAGGCCGATTTTAGCCCCGATTCACTCCTCCCGACAATCTTAAGGATGCTCCGATTATTGTAAAATAATCTGATCAGATATTCCTGCTGTGTGTGGTGTGTTAAGACTGCTCTCGTCTGCTCGGAAGGACGTCAGGACCGCTACGATCTCAAATCGGGGATATCCAACATGTTGGATTTTTTTGGCCCGATTTCTCCTCGTGTGTGGTGTCCCCCGGGGACAAACGAGCACGCAGCCTGTGGACTGTGGCATACAATAAAGTCGATGGGCATAACTACATCCACAACTGCAGTCCACCAGAGTACATGGAAACGAATATATGAACGTGTATTTCAACGGTAATTAATCTGTGTAGTACGTAACGACATTTCTATGAGAAAAAACAACAACTCACCTCCATATCATGATGTAGCTGAGTATAGTCCATGCTCGCGTTGTCTCCACTTCTTTGATCATCGCCTTTTCTTTTGATAACGTTTTTTTTCGGTTAAAAACAAACTACAAACTATCGCCACTGCATCCGGCATGATTGTTTAGTCTGAAGTCGCGTTTGATCTCGAGGGATTTTGGCGGTACCGTGCCTGACCTGGGAATGCTCGGCAGTCAAATCGGTTCGTGTGTGATGTGTTGATTTTGCCGTGTGCTGCGCACCACACACTGTACGACCAAAACTGTTAGACCCGTGATTTTTTATCGCCGTGTGTGGGGTCTCTCAGGATTGGAAAATCGGCCGACAATTTTAAAATCGTCCCGTGTGAACCAGGCTTAACCTTGCTCCTCATGACAACATAAGGGAAGATTCCAGATCGGCCCATCTGAGCTTTCATTTTCTCAAAGGCAGAGCAGGATACCCAGGGCTCGGTTTATACCTATCACCATTTCTAGCCACTGGGGTCCATAGGCAGGCAGGGGGAACACATATTAATGTTAAAAAAACCTCATAAAGTGAAATTTTCATGCCATGGGACCTTTAAGCCCAAATGCAGTGTTTTGTAAAGGAGCTGTATCAATTCAAAAAGTTGTAATCCTGTTATCTGAAGACAGTCCTTTGTATGTTCAAACTGGACTGCTGGAGCAAATATTTTCTCCAGCTAAATAAAATGAAAGCTAAATGAAAGTAATCTGCACTGAGAAAATTACCATAGAGTATTAGGGCCACTGCTGGGAGATGCTGAGAATTAAGTCATAATATTTTTTTAGAGAAAAAATACATTTTAATACTGTCATAGTAAACAGGTGACCAGTCTGGCAGCTTTTAGGTGTCAAAAGATACTTTATTGAATTATTACCATTTTTTCTTGAAATATTATTAACCCCCAAAAAAAGAAAAAAAATACTTTACTCCCTCAAAATATTATTACTTTATTCCTGAAACAGGGGCTCTAATATTCTGTCTGTCATAGAGAATAATAATGTAATAAAATGAAAAATACTATGTATTTATGTTATTCTGAGTTAACCTAACGATGTTGGTTGCTAAAAGATTCACAAAATTATACTTACCTTGTGCCCTTCGCATTCACATGCATGACATAATTAATAAAGAATAACAATGAATGAAATATGAACCATCCTAAAAGTACTCCCAAAAGTAATATAGTGTCAGTTAGCAGGTGATGATGAATCTTTGGTGCTGTCAGTGGTTGCAACTTGGCTACATTTTCATGCGTGAATGCGGATAATCTTGATCTTATTTGCTCCTCTTTCTCTGTTTGCGTGACAACACACACACACACACACACACACAAAGTGTGAATACTCGGATGGTCAGTGTGTATCCACACTAAGTGCTCGCAGCTGTATTGGTTTGAATCTCGGCATGAAACAGTGTTGTTCTTGACTCGTGCCGTCCTGAAGATTAACAGCGTTCCTTCAGTCGATGGACAAGCCATGTAGATTGATGGCTGTTTTCCTTGTGGCTCGCTGTGTTTTTAAGACCCTTGTGTTGTTTTTTAGTGGACTGATGGGCTGAGTAGCTGGCCGGCTGCTGGGAGAGGGAGAGGGAGGGAAAGTCCGTGTACAGTAGATATCTGTGGTTGCCAACTCTCACAAACTCTTCTCTCGAAGGTTTGGTCACAGAGTGTGGGATGACAGGTGCCACCGTAGTGTGTTTCTACAATTATTTGCATACTAATATAATAATGAGGGAATTAACTTTTGTATGTTGTCAGGCTTAGAACTCATCTCATGTTGACATTTTTTTTTCTTCAATTGATAATCAGATGATTCTATCAACTGAGATTAGTGTCTAAAATATGTATATTGGTTTTATGATATTGATTACCGATTAATCTGTCAGTAACTTTTCATTCATTAATTATTCAGTCTATAAAATGTCAGAAAACAGTTCAAAGAGCTCAAGATGACACCTTGGAACTGCTAGTTTTGTCTAACGCCGCCTTCACACTGGCAGTTGAAATCAGCTCCGGTTCGGCTTCGAAACGACCGGAAGTCATTCATTTCCTATGGAGATTCGCAGACCGCATGCGAATGGGTCCAAACCGGGTCCGAACGAGTGCGGTGCGAAAAAAATCGTGTCAGTTGGTCATCCGGATGCGTTCAAAAAATTTAACTCTTGCGAAAGGCTACGGATGGTTCCTATCTGACAATTTCAGCGTTGCTATGGTACTGATAAACAAACCTGCTAATGCTAATTGGTTAGCTAGCAACAGACATCGAACTATTGACATTATACCGCTATATCACATTTAACCGACATGACATATCAACGTCCTGGGCAACTTTTCTCCACGCAGCAGCCTTTCTACTTATATCTGTATAAGAGAGGTCATAGAGAATCGTACATTCAGACACTTATCAGTCGTTCTAATCCGCTGGGGGCGTATTGCGTATTACAGAGCTGTTTTCAACTGCCAGTGTGAAGGCGGCGAAAGACTTTCAATTCACAATGATGTGAATCATTTGAGAAGCTGAACCCACCAAATATTTGCCATTTGTTCTTAACAATTATATTGAATATCAGGATTGTTGGCAATTAATTTACTGTTGATCAGCTGATCACTGACTGTGAGTGACCCTTCATGTCTTTCATGTTGGCATGTCTGTGTCTCAGGGTGTGTTGGTTGGGACTCATGTGCAACTTGTTCGCCGTGTAGTGCAGCACGAGAGTGGGGGGTTTGAGAAGTTGACATTTCAATCACCACAATCCCCAGTACACACACACACACACACACACACACACACACACACACACACACACACACACACACACACACACACACACACACACACACACACACACACACACACACACACAGAGACCTCCAGCCATTTGGTTTGAGGCTGATTCCCTGTGACAGCCTAAATATTTGGCTGCGTCCGGGCACCAGGGTAAATGCACCCCACAAGAATGTTTTTACAGGCTGAGAGAGAGAGAGAGAGAGAGAGAGAGAGAGAGAGAGAGAGAGAGAGAGAGAGAGGGCCATCAATGTGATCGCGGATCAAATGTTCATTGTAACAGACCCCCAGTTTAGCATTCATAGGCAGTATACACTGTCAGCAGATCATATTTATTAATGTATTTGTCATTTTAGACTTGACAATATAGTAAAATGCAGTTGTAATACGAAGTAATATAAATTTGTCTTTATATTTTAAGTGTTGACAAAAACTGTACATTACTTAAAATGTCTCTATAGATGCTTACAACTACTTAGTGGACTGACAGAAAATAATCACCAATACATCTGATAATCAATTAATCTTTTCCTTTACCTATAATGTCTTCAAAGGGAAATGTGTCTCGAAGACATGGTGAAAGATAGTGTGCACACAGACTTGAACAATGGATACATAAAACATACAAATCCTTATGTTACAGTTTGATGTCATGGGATTTAAAATCATTTTAAAAAAGCCAACCTTTTGTAACGTCATTTTTCAAGTTCAAAATTTATTATCTTTGGGTTTCGGACTGTTGATCAGCTGAAACAAGCAATATGAAGACGTCATTGTGGGCTTTTCACACATTTTAAAGATTCAAAAATTGATTGAATACTCAGAAAAATAACTGACTGAGCACTCAATAAAAATAATAACCCCTGCTTAAATATATCCTGTCCAGTGAAAACCCATTTTTTCACATTTTGTGCACAGATCTCAGCTGTCTGTCTGAGAGAGCTGTTCATGTCAACATTCATTGATTGAACTTGACAAGATCAAAAGGAATAGGATATATCAGTTATGCCAGAGGATGGATTTTCCTTTCAAAAAGAGGAGGAAAAACAATTTTTGGTCATCTTTATTGTCAAAGGGATTTTTCTCTGTGTGGCTTGGCCAAATCATCATCTTTCTTTTTGTCTTTTTTATAGACAAAAACATATTTGTTTCATATTTTCCTAAATCTAGGCCCCTTATTTCCTTTCTTTTGTCTCATATTTGAAAATTAATAAAGCTATCTTCAAAAGATTGCTTTGAGCTCAGCAGAGGCTGTGGTAATCCACAATGATGAAGCATTTAAACACACAAACACACACACACACACACACACACACACACACACACACACACACACACACACACACACACACACACACACACACACACACACACGTTCATGAGTACATGGACAGACTCATACATGCACATACAAAAATATGTAGAGAAAAGCCCTAATCTTGTACAGGTGTACACACACTTAAATGCGTGCACACACACATACACACACACACACACACACACACACACACACACACACACACACACACACACACACACACATCATGAGTGAGCTGAGGAATGCAGGGGTCAAATCTTTAAAGACCTGGCTGATAGAGGGGATGTATAGGATCAAAGGAGAGAGAAAGGGAGGGATAGATGGATGGAAGGAGGCACAGGAGGAGAGAGAGGGAGGGAATGTACAGGATCAAAAGGGAGAGGAAGGGAGTGAAATGATGGAAGGATGCGAATGGAGGAGCGAATTGGAGGAGCGAAAGCCAGTGGCCCAGTCGGAGGTGGCGGAGGAGGAGAAAACTCAGGAGGGTGTTGGAAAGAGGGTTTGGAGGAGAGAAAAGAGGGAGACGGGAGGAAAAAGAGGTAGATGGGGAAGGATATAATGACGAAGTGTAAAAACAATATAGATAACTGACAGGTGTGTGTGTGTGTGTGTGTGTGTGTGTGTCTGTTTAAATGGTGGGGTTTCAGCGAGAAAGTAAAAGCTCACTTGTGCAGTGGTGAGAGATTTATGCGTGTGTGTGTGTGTGTGTGTGTGTGTGTGTCTATGAATGCCAGTGAATACCTGCTGAATGAAGCTGTGACCATGTGTTGCAGCTGCTGTACCCATTAGCTACTTTTGACAGTAATTTCTTTATAAATTACTATTATAATTTTTTTTCACATTTCCCCTGTCCTTAATAAGCAGCATTTGTATTTCCCACCACCAAAAACACATTTGTTGAAGAATTTTGAAAAAAATAAACTTCAAAAAATATACTTCAATTATGCTAGGGGAATACTCCACCAAATGTCTTTGGTATTGCAAATCGTCATTACCTGGAGGCTTTAGAGGTGACTCTGAAAGATTTTTGAGCTCACTTCTGTCAGAGGTGCTGTCAGCTTAGATTCACAGGAGTTACAATGGTTTCCAATGCAGACCCAATTTCGTGGCTGTGTAAACATTGTCAATAGAAACTTCTCAAACCACTTGTGCAGCAAATCAACTTCTCCACTGTTTATCGGTATGTTCAAACTAGGAACTGCCATTAGCCTCGCTATAGGAGGTGTAGTTATTTAATATAATTTTACTTTACAGTTTTCTTACAAAGTCAAGAGCCACAAAATTAGACAAAAGTGGCTGTCCTTCCCAAAACAGCGGCAGTAATACCTTATTTCATTGTTTGCCAGTTGCCATAAAACTAAACAAAGAGGAAGAAGAAGTGATTAGGGCTGGCTATTGAACCTCAATACTGTAGTGATCCAAATGTGTCCGTAGCACAGACTAACGAAAACTGTTTAGTACCGAATGTTGGCATCGTATGGCAGACTGTTATTTTATTCTTTCATCGGATAATCGCCGTTTTAAATCAGAATGTTGGCAATTTTAGACTTTTTTATTTAGTCAAAATGATTTGTGTTTTGTAGGGCTGTCCTCGACTAAAGAAATTCTTCAAACACTCATCTGATTTTGTCAATTTATTAGTTGATTTAATCAACAACTCTGTTATACTGAGTTTCTCCACAAAGCGTAATGCAAAAGCATTAAAGTGCCCATATTATGAAAAAAACACTTTTTCTGGGATTTGGGGTGTTCTTTTGTGTCTCTGGTGCTTCCACACACATACAAACTTTGAAAAAAATCCATCCATGCTGTTTTGAGTGAGATACGGTTTCTGAATGTGTCCTGCTTTCAGTCTCCTAGTGAGCTGTTCAAAATCGGCCTCGGACTGTGACGTCACAGTCCGAGGCCGATTTGAAATGAGCTGGCTAACCATAACCGTTAGCGTTAGCCGGCTAACGCTAACGCTAGCATGCTACGTCGTTCTCAATAGCAAAGCACTGCTACAACACACACGTTCACAAGTTCACCATAATCTACAAAAGAACTACTTACATGTGCGCCCTCATTTAGAAGTCTCCCAGCTAATCCTGCCTTGTAACTGACCAAAGTTGGAGAAACAGGCTTTCTTTTACTGTCTCTAGAGTTAGCTAGCTGACATGCTCTACATCTGAGCTACTGCGCGCGCATGCGAGTGCAATCAAAGATAGTACAGAAGAAGAAGATGAAAAGAGGTCTCACTCTGTAGCTAAAACAGAAACCAGGTGAAAAGAGGATCTGCAGCAGTGAGAGAGAGCTGTGCAGTACAACAACAATATGGTGTTTTTTGAAAATTAAACCATGTAAACCTATTCTGGTAAAACCTTAAAATACAGTTATGAACCTGAAAATGAGCATAATATGGGCGCTTTAATGCAAAAAAAACAACTAGAAAACCTTCAGCATGGACAACTGTGACCTATGACCTCATCATGTATTGGGTCCTATGCGATTTGTTACAATCAGCCCTGAAATCCGCTGATAAAATCAGCCCCTTAACCCCCACATCACCTGGAAGATGAAACAGAGGACAAGTTACTTCCTGCAGTTCAAATTAAACAATGTAGTCAAATAAGCAGGTGTTGGCGTGTAAATAAATATGGGACTACCTGAGGACAGAGTCTCTGTAAAACCCTGGCAGTGCTGCTGTTCTCCTAGGTCTTGTTTTAAGGCCGACTGCTCCGACTAACATTTCACTGATAACATCACTCATACAGTAACTCAGAATCCCTATCTCTGTCTATTTCTGTCTGCCTTCATGCTCTCCTCCTCTGACATTTCACTGATAACATCAGTACTTAGAGTCCATTTCTCTCATTATCTCTATCTTTCTGTCTGTCTTTCCCTCTCTCTCTCAGCTGTTGTGTTTCTTTCTCTGCTGCTTCCTGGTAGAAATGATAGACTGCTCTCCCCACTCTCTCTCTCTCTCTCTCTCTCTCTTACATCTCACGCTATATGATGAATGAATGAATGAATCATTTTATTATTGTGTCATGCATACAACAAAATATGCCCAGCCCACATTACAAGACACAATTAATTACGACAAAGGACCAGATGCCAAAGTAACAACATACCCTTAACAATTAAACCTTCTAGTCTTTTTTGCCAAGCTTTAGAAACAAAGTTGCCAACTTATATATATTCAATTTAAACAACCACTTCAATTGGTCATCATCCGTGCACCAGAACGTTTCAGGATTTTGGACAGATGTTTCATGTAAGGTCGGTTTTCTTAACTCACCAAAATACGGACAGTACAAAAGAAAATGCGATTCGTTTAGAGAGAGAGAGTTGTGTTACTCTGATATTATCAGGGAGTCAGGAGGAAACAGAGGAGCTGATGGAAGTCTTCATTTGTACTTGGGAGATGGCCAAGGCTCATTGAATTGGCTGCAAGCGCTGTATGTGTGTGTGTGTGTGTGTGTGTGTGTGTGTGTGTGTGTGTGTGTGTGTGTGTGTGTGTGTGTGTGTGTGTGTGTGTGTGGCTGTCTGACCACATGGTTCGTCAACAAACTGTGGACAGGTTACTTTTGAAACTCTTGTTTCAACACAGAGACACGTTTTTCTGCTCACGCACACACAATCAGTCAGAAAAAAAAAAACTCACCAAGAGAAAGATAGTTGCATGAAGGCAAACACACGCTCCTCTTTAGTTTCCTACGAAATTAAATTGGAAATGTTACTGAAACATTCTCCAACTCCAAGTGTCAGCACGTACAATCAGAATAACATCAATTAGCCTGAGGCTTTACCATACAAGGAGTTTATCTTGGTGTTTACGAGCTGCTCACATTGCACCAGATTCATACTGTGACAGGACCTCAGATACAGTTTACATACACTATACATTTATATACAGACAAAATGTGTTGCTGACACACGGAGATTAAATACCTGAAGTTATCTTATCTATTAGACGGCAGTGTTGAGTTTGAAATATTATAGCCTACTGGGAATGAAACTGACGTGGCATGAAAGCAGTCTGATGTTGAACAGTGGTTTGAGCGTCGCAGGCTGTCGTGCCGTCATGCTGTCGTGCCGTCATGCTGTCGTGCCGTCATGCTGTCCTTCTGTTCTCCTCAGTAGGGCTGAGTGATGAATTACAACTAAAACATACAGTAAATAGTTCAAATTTCATCCCATAGATTTCATCCCCTAAATCTGAACTACGTTGCCAAATTGACGTTGTTCTGTTCATTTATGGCACCCCGCGCTTCCTCACAAGCCTCAGATTTGTTGTCATCGCAATGAAAAAAGGTTCACACTACATGATATCAGCTTGGTAATGGTCCAATGACGGGAACATTTGTGAGACCTCATTGGGGTAGAAAAAAATGAATTAAAATTGTCCGTTGTCTGATGTTGACTGTATGACATTTGAATTTGAATAGATCCACTTTTTA